>NC_057714.1:87022574-87034610 GCF_004010195.1 Chiloscyllium plagiosum | reverse complement strand
CCCTCACCTTAACTTCCTTCCACCTATTGCATTTCCAACGCCCCTCCCCCAAGTCCCTTCTCCCTACCTTTTATCTTAGCCTGCTGGGCACACTTTCCTCATTCCTGAAGAAGGGCTCATGCCCAAAACGTCGAATCTCCTGCTCATTGGATGCTGCCTGACCAACACATTTTCTGCACTGGTGACAATACAGTGTGTGTTATTTTGTTTTTTTTTTAATAATTGGCAGTATTTTCCCATTCCATCTGATCACTCTGTGCGTCTCTGAATTGCACTGTTTGAGCATGACGCACAATTTCACAGCCACACATGATGTACCATAGATTAACATGGGATCTGGAATTAAGAGGAACAAGGTATATAGAGACCAATAGGTGCTGCTGATACCTCTGGTCTTCATCCAAAAACATCCCTAATCTTTCCTGGTCTAGGTTTCAGAAAGTATTGGTGTGCTGCCTGGGGCAAGAAGGTGCAACAGAAACAGTGGACAGGATGGCCAGGGATCAGGGACTCTGCAGTCCTGAGTCCTGTATGGTACTTGGGTCTGTATGTAATCTCCTGTCTCTTTAAAAGCCCACCAGTTTAGAGGAAATGTGAGCACACCTGTTTATCTCAAGTGTGCTGGGAATTTGTAACTCACTGCCTGTAAAGGTGGTAAAGGCAGAAGCCCTCATTACATTGAAGAAGTTTTTTGGATATGCTTTTGGAGTGCCAAGGCATAAAGGACTGTGGGCCGAGTGCTGGAAAATGGGATGAGAAAAGTTGGGTGGCTGTTTTTGACTGACATGGATGGGATGGGTCAGAGGGCCGTTTCTCTATGAGTCTCCAACTGTATGGCTGCTTACTTGTTGTGTGTACAGTGTGTTTGCCCTATAAGCTGCTGGCACATGATGCAGGTGTGAGATTGATGTGATAACTGCCATACAGCAAGATGTCCCTCCTTGATTGAGGCCTACTGACCAGCAAGGCATGTTGCCTGGTGTACAGCTACTCAAATTGGCACAACATCACATGGATGCTGCAAATCATGCAAATAGACGCTAAGTGAGCAAAGGCAAGAGGAGAAAGTGAACAGTCCTGAGATGCAGCCTGGTCCAATCCATGAGCTAGGTGCATGCCCCTATGCAGCAGCCTTCACAATGCCAGTTGTTGGTGTGTCCTACAGTGCAAGTCTGTGTTTCCAGAGTGCACTGCCAGGGTATCAGAGAGGTACCACACTGGTTGTAAGAGGTTGGCAAATGTAGGTTGCGAAAGGTTGGTGCTTGCCAATTGTACCCTGCAATGCAGTTTTGTCATGCGCAACACAGATTACCTTCAGAACAAGAATAGATCAACTCTGATTGACATGTTGAATTTTCTCAACATCTAATTTTCTGCCTTTTAGAAGATGGGAAGTTGAATATTAATAAGGTGAATTGTTCGTGAACAAAGTGTTTAAAAATAAATAATTCCCCTTAATTGCCAACTGACCGCTGCCTGGGGTGAAACTTGTCTCACCATTTGTTAAAAGCATATAAGATGGAGCAAGATGCTCCTAATGTTCAGATTGGCCACGGCAGAATTACCATCCTATTGTTCCACAGTTCACATCACACCGGCCTCTACAAGATTTTACCCACTGTATCCAAGGCAACCTCTGTATTAACTGAAGAAAAAATGATTTCTTGAATAGTTGTGACATTTTTGTTCCCACAGCATCTATTCACTGACCTGTCATCACTGAAATTTTGTTTATGTCAATTAGTGCAAATACAGGGCACTTTGCCAACTCTGGTGATCCATCTTGGGGAAGCTACTGGTAGCCACTTCACTGCTCTGCCATGTCATGACTGTGATTGCAAATTCCGATCATGCAAAACTATCTCCACTCTTCTAAGGGACTGGAGAGATATCCCATTGTGCCATGATCAGCATTCAGAAAGATCACTCCATGAAGGGATGATACTTATGAGCTGCTTCTCTGAGCTGATATTTCAACATGGGAAACTTTTAAGTGTGAGGTGAATATTCTGACGAGTTGTTACTGTATTGAGCAGAATTTCCCACATTAGGTACTTATTCTCCTGCTGTAATGCAATGCAATAATTTGTTGTGAACTTTTAAGGGACAATTAAGTTTTCAAATAGCCTTGTTTAAAGTTGTACAATATAATTTTTAGTTTCTAACATGAATGTGACTTTCATAAATGTGAAATTCTAGCATGACAGTCTGATTTTTAAATGCAACAAGTTTAACTAAGTGCTGTTTAACTGTTGTGCATAACTTAAATGTTTTCATGTTGATATTCCAACACACCTCTGAGTGCAGCAGAGAGGAGTCCTGCACTATGTAGGAAAACCTCTAAAATAATTTACTCATTTGCAGTCATAGAGTCATATAGTCATACCGCATAAAAACAGACCCTTTGGTCCAACTTGTCCATGCCAACCATAATCCCAAGCTAAACTAACACCACCTATCTGCATTTGGCCCATATCCCATCAAACATTTCTTATTCATGCACTTATCCAAATGCCTTTTAAAGGTTGTAACTGTACCTGCATTCACCACTTCCTCCGAATGTTCATTCTGCACACAAACCATTCGCTGTGTAAAACAAACGTTGCTCTTCATGTCTTTGCTAAATCTTTTTCTTCTCACCTTAAAAATATGCCCCCTAGTCTTGAAATTCCCCATTCTGGGGAAAAATACCTTCCATTCATCTCTATACTTCATGATTTTATACACCTCGATAAGGTTACCCGCAAATATATTATAAATATGGCACGAAGCTGTTCAAATCTCCTATATCATTCAGGTTTGTGACTTTAGATACAGAATGCAACAGTGAATGGGAGACTAGTCCAAAAAGTAAAAAGGTTTCTTTTTTATTGACCAAGATGGACAGAAGACGGATGCTGAAAATTATTTATAGCTGCACTTGCCAGAAGAGCTGAATAAAACTAGCTGGACGCAAATAAGAGGAGACTTGCTCCCTCATGTTGTTTAAGCATTAAGTGGTTTCATTAAACATTATATTATAATTTTTTGAATGTACTTTGCTCCACGCCAGTAAATTGCCAGAATGCAAGATTTATTCCTCTCTCTTTGCCCCCTCCCTCCACACCCCCCACCGCCAACGCCCCCTTCCCCCCATTTTCACATTACTCTTTTCTATCGAATATAAAAGGCAAACAAAAAAAAGGCTGGCTTATATTTTTCAGCACTTCTGCACTTCCTTTAGATTCATTCTACAAGGAAATCATCTTGCATAAAGATTTAACAGGAGTACCTCAGTGTCCTCAACAATGATTCACAGACCATAGGTAACGTTCCTAGTCAGCAGGTTGTAAAATTTTAATATTTAATGCTGGATTTGTTGGTTATATGCAATTTTCAAGCACAAAAGTAACAATGTGGGAGTTCTGCCAAAGTGTCAAAGTCAGCATATCACAACTGAATTATAGTAGAAGACAGAAGAATGTATTCATTGAAGTATTTTTTTGAAATGCTGTAGTTCTCTCTCACCTTTTGGTAACTGGAAGGTTTTGTAAGAAGGGAATATCCTGATGTCATTGATAAAATCCTGTCAGATCATTCAATCCAAGTGACCAACATGTTGCTTTATTCATGCTGGAAATTGGTGCTACTGCTGGCTCCTCACTCACAGCAGTCTACATTCCTGTGTGATCTAACCCAACCACAACCACTGTATTACAAGTGGGCATCAGCTGATGCTTTGATTCAGATTTCAATGGAATAAACATTGGGTTTAACCTTTTCTTTCATGGTGTATTTTGGTGCATACAGCCTGTAATAGAATCTGCTGTTTCATCAGTAACGTGGCTATGTCCATGTCATGTGCACTAAAGCTTGTACTTATTGTCTTTTGCCAGCAGTTTGTAAGAGATGGGCTGTCAGATTTATAGAGACATAAGAAGGTATGGAACAAAATAAAGGCCATTTGACCCATCATTTATTTTTGCAAACACGACCCCATTTATTTAATCTGTGAAGGAAAATTTATTCTCTATTTTTCACCTCTCCTTACTTCTTAACTAAAGAAAGAATTGAAAGTCTTGCATTTATATAGCTCTTCTTCTGAAGAAAAGGTCACTGGACCCGAACCATTAACTCTGATTTCTCTCCACAGATGCTGCCAGACCTGCTGAGCTTTTCCAATATTTGTTTCTGATTTACAGCATCCGCAGGTCTTTCTGATTTTTTTCATAGTGTTTCATAGTGCCTTACATTGGCTATGAGGCAGTTTTGAAACATTCATCACTGTTGTAATGGTTGAGTGAAATATAAGAGCACATCACCAGCATTATTCAAACATAACTAACTTTAAAGTCTGTCACTTCACAACCAGTGATATTATACTTAATTAAAAATAGAACTCGTAATGGCAGATTCATAAAAATGTCCTGTTCTAGCTCATGGAGAATGGAACTGCTGTTGTGTGAGATTGACCAAAACTGCAGTTCACAATTAGGGCTTGCTCACATCAACAGTTGGAGCTATACCTTTGCAACTGCTTCAGGTTATTTGTGGAGCTCCTCATGATCTCATGCCAGATGATCAGAGGAACCAAGCTAAAGATCTTTACTGGGAAAGTTCTTAAGACACCTGCAAGTCCCAGAATTCCTTCATGGTCACCTTCCATGGCCATTGTTCATAGTATGGATAGAAGCTCAGCTGATAGCTGCAGAAGAAGAGCACATTCATCCAATGAATATGAAGCATTAGATAGACATCCCACTACTAAGTGCAGCATGACGAGCTTCACAGACCTTTATAACATGGATCAGATGGTGACCTCAATTTGAGGTCATATGATGGGACGATACTCATCTTTAGAGGATAAACTAAGCTGAAAGACCAGTGCAATGGAAAGAGAGAAGATATACAGTTTCAGATAGCACACACAAAGCAGTCTGTTCTCCTCCCAACATATACCCGAAGGGATCTGTAGCAACTTCTATTGAACCAGACCATTGACTGCTGAGCAGATCCTAAAAAAATTACCAAGATGTGTTTTACGGATCTTGGATGTCTTCAGCTGAATGCAATCTTGAGTAGATGGGAGTGGGGGACAAACTCAGCATCTACTGAATCGCTTTGTTGCGGCCCTCAAGTCCAGCCTGAAATACAAGATACAGGGCTGAAAATGTGTTGCTGGAGAAGCGCAGCAGGTCAGGCAGCATCCAGGGAACAGGAGAATCGACGTTTCGGGCATAAGTCCTGAAGAAGGGCTTATGCCCGAAATGTCGATTCTCCTGTTCCCTGGATGCTGCCTGACCTGCTGCGCTTCTCCAGCAACACATTTTCAGCTCTGATCTCCAGCATCTGCAGACCTCACTTTCTCCTCATACACGATACAGGCTCTGAAAAAGAAGGGAATAGTCAAGGAAATTATAACTTGGGCGGCACAGCGGTTCAGTGGTTAGCACTGCTGCCTCAAAGCACCAGGGACCCATGTTCAATTCCAGCCTCCAGCGACTGTCCCTGTGTCTGTGTGGGTTTCCTCTGGGTGCTCCAGTTTCCTCCCACAATCCAAAGATGTGCAGGTCAGGTGAATTGCCTATTGTGGCCAGGGATGTGTTGGTTAGGTGCATTAGTCAGGGGAAATATAATAGGGTAGGGGAATGGGTCTGGATGGGATATTCTTCAGAGGGTCGGTGTGGACGTTTTGGGTCTAATGGCCTGTTTCCACCCTGTAGGGAGTCTATGAAACTCCTACAGACTCAAGTTGCACCCTGGTGGTAATGAAAACTATGCTGGAAAAATTAATGGATGAGCATGAATCCAAAAGATTCAATGTAGGCTTGAAGAGCTCTCTTTATCCCATGTCAACTATTAAAGAAATCTTGTTAGGGAAATCTTGCCAAGGCTAGGGTCTTAAATGTCCTTGATGTGAAGGATGGTTACTCACAAATGAAGTTCAATGAAGGTAGCTATTTTCTAATTACGTCTTGGATGTCATTAAGGAGTTTCAGACATTTTCCCAGATTCAGAAGATTATTAACATGCTCAGCACAAGATAGAAATTGATCATCAAAGAGTGGATACAATTGTGGATGTTGAGCCAAGCTATGAATGTGGAGATATGATGAAATAGGTTGTAGCAGATTACAGTCATATTCTAGAGAGAGACAGAAAGCATGAGACAGCTTTCCAGTGTAACTTGAAGCTGAACAAGAAAAAATATAATTGAAGTTACCCAAGGTCAGGTTCAATTGTCATGCATTGAGCAAGGGGACTTGGCATTGATCTTGGTGAGGTGAGAGCTATAGTAGAAGCATGGTATCAATTGATGTGAAGACAATGCAATGATCTTTTGGAATTAGGAACTATCTAGCAAAGCTTTTACCTAATTTGTCATAAGAGTGTCAACCTCTATGCTTGCTCATTGCAAAAGATACTTTGTGGAATTGGAGCACAGGAAACAAGCAGCTTTTATTCACGTTAAATGATTAGTAATGACAACAGAATGCTGGAGTACTACAATGTTAGTGTTGAAGAGAAAGGACTTAGATCAATCCTCGTACAGCAAACCCAAGCAGTTCCATTTACACCCAGGAAACTGAACAATACTGCCTGGAACTGGAGAAGGAATATCACCCCAGGAATAACAGATAACAGATGAGTAGCAGTATACATACACCATTAAAAGACCTAAACACTTTAAAGATTATGGGCAAAATGCATGTACAGAGATTGATGAAAGTGAGAGGGACATACTGGAAGGGCAAACAGTTTTTGTTTATGACTGTTCATTTTCTTTTATAGTCCATGTATTTGGAGTAACTTGCAGTCACAAATGGTAGCACATGCAATTTGTTCTTGTTTTAATACCACGAGGAATATTTCAAGAAGTGCATTTTTACACTATGCACTGGTGTATGTAAGATCACAACTTAGATTTTTTTAATATAAAGAGACTAAAAGGTTTTGGGGGAACATAGGAAAGTGAACTGAATCAGTTCAGCCACACATGTTTTAAATGTTTTAGCATGTTCTTTGCCACCAAGGATGAGATGACACACGTGGAATTGTTCTTTGCCACCAAGGATGAGATGACACACGTGGAATATCTATCCATGTTCTCTGATAGGGTCCCTTTGGCAAAACACCTGGAGCACAGGCAGAACAGCATAGGAAAACCATCTGTTTCCATATCTCTGAGCTTTCTTCAAATCTCCCTTCATGACCTCAGGAACCTCGCTGGGTCATGCTGTTTTGATTTACTGTCTCTTCAAATGGCTCTGCGCACAAGTCCACCAGTTAAGGTGGGTCAGTGAGGGTTTGTTGTTGAGCATTGGCATCAGTTTGTTGTGAGAACTTGGTCCATCAACACTTGCTGTACTCAGGCTGTGATGGCTACAATTGAAAACTCTTCACCCATGACTCACCATACACACACTCATTGAATTACACTCCTGGAATGTCTAAAGCATATCTGGGAGTTACTATTACCCTCCAAACTACCTTCAGGAGGAAAGGATGGAGAAAGAGAAGGAAGAGAATGAGTGTTCTGAATTCATGGACAGAGATAACTCATTTTAAAAGAAGTATCTCACAAAAAGGTGCCAAAGGCAGCTGCTGTAAAATCAGACTAATAACCGTAACATTATTTTCATCTATATTTTCCTGGTCTAAAGATACTACAAAGATCAATGACAATGAAGGCCCAGTGGTTACGGTACTGCGCTAGAAACTCAGGGCAAGTTCAGAAATTCTGCTGTGGCATGGTATGAAATTGAATTCAAATTAATCTGGTAACTTTTGGGGTTACATAAACATATGAGCAAGGAGGCTGCAGTATTCTTCAATATTAAAAAAATACAGGCTTGCTGAAGAGAATCTGCCACTGGCTTCACATTCACCACACTCCCACTCACACCACAAAATGGCTGCTGATACCACTCGTTTGTACAAATGATCAAGAGTACTCACTTCCCAAGGGTAATTCAAAAAGACACTGGGTAGAAGTTGACTCTGTGAGATAGTCTAAAATGGTGACAATGTACTGGCAGTCCATTGTACAGTTATCTTGATATTCTACTTTGACTGGCTTCGTTCTACTATCATCTATGATTTACGCCATTGGGTGAAACTTGCAATAGCCAAGCAGTGTATGACGGTATTCTGATGAAATTGTTGTCACCACTAATGTTAATGGAGGTACCAACCCACATTTCAAATGTGAGCTGAAAAATGTGTTACTGGAAAAGCGCAGCAGGTCAGGCTCCTTGGATGCTGCCTGACCTGCTGCGCTTTTCCAGCAACACATTTTTCAACTCGGATCTCCAGCATCTGCAGTCCTCACTTTCTCCACATTTCAAATGTCTCAATTTTCTCCCCCACCACCATCTTAGGAGCTGGCAGGGAGCACATGCCCACCAATACTGGCTGTCCGCTGTCATTTTGACCTGTCAGTGCTGTAATTAGCCAAAGGTGAGACTACCAAACCCATTCCAGGAGGAAGGTCCTGCCATAGAGAGCTGCTGAGCCAGTCTGATTGACCAACAGCTCTGTAGTCTCATCTGTGCCAGGTTTGGATGCTGGCCATTGCTGAGACAGTTGCCAAAGAACAGGAGTGAATGGAGGCCAGTAGGTACATCTGGGGCATTCATCGGGCCTAACCAGTGAGCTACAGCAAAGGGGATGTATCTGAGAGCGAGTTTGAGAGGGGATGGCATGTTCTTGTGTGGGTGTCTCCAATGGACAAAGGGGATTCCCCAAAGGAGGTCTTCCCTTTCTTACCACAGTAAATGCAAGGTACTGCTTCTTCCATAAATGGACGGGGAGGTAGAGGCTACAGGATGAATCACTTGTGGCCATTATTTGGTCTATTAAGGACTTCAATAGAGCTGCCACATTTTGCAAAATGGGAGAAAGGTAAGGTCAAGGGGGCTTTGTGCTGCTTTCCCCACGTCCCTGCTGCCTTCAGGCTGACTCTGAAGCTCCTCTCTTTACATAAATTTGTGAAAACATACTTCTGCGAGGACTGAATCTTACCAACAGAGGAACAGGGAGCAGACTGACTGGCTGTGATTGACATATTTAAAGGCCCAATTACTATTTTTGTCTTGTTAATAGCAAATCGACAGGATTTGGTACCTTGTGAGCATGTGCAAGGCCCATGTCACCCACTCTGACAAGCCTCTAAATGCTTCAGCTGAATTTCAGGGTGATGTTTCTTTCTCAGGCTTCCTTGTGGTTTTGGACATTGTGACCCATAACTGGTCCTTAATTGGTCTTTTTCATTTATATAAACTTCTGCAACAACAGCCAATCGCTATGCAAGAGTGGATGGTTTTATGATTTAAATTTGGAGTCTCATCTCTTTATTATAGAATAGAGGTTAGCTTTCATAGAAAATATTTTGCGGGGTTCCCTTTTGTTTTATAGATGGAAAAGGAGATTGAGTCACAGAATTTACAGTGTTGCTGCTATGGAAATATGTTTTAATTTCCACACTCCAGGAGCCATGTGAGAGCTGTGAGTAAGGTATGTGTCAAATGACTATTTATGTATGACTGGTGAGGATGGTCTACATAGCTTGCTAACTGCTTCGTGACTCAAATATCATGACAGCATCTTGAAGGAGTGAAACATAACTCAACATTTGCCATTGTCTATATTCAGTATTGACTCACTCCACTGTATTTATGGTGTCGTTCTCATAGTTATGCCAGTTCACAGACTATTTCTAATAATCATCTGACAATCAAAAAATAGCAACACATTTATACTTATTTTTCAGAAATTAAACTGTTATTGGAGGATAGAGTGGATTTGTACATTGTCCTTGCTAATGATTCTAGGTTTGAGGAACAGAAGACTGTCTGGCCCATCAAGCCTGTTCGGCCATTCAATACGAGCTTCAATTTCATTTCCTCCATATCCCATGATCCCCTGAGAAATCAACATTTGTCTGTCTCAAGATTAAATATCATCAGTGATACAAAATCCACATTTTCCTCAGGTAGAGAGATTTATAAACTTCTATGTGAAGAAATGTCTCCTCATTTCAGTCATAAGTGGTCAGTTCCCTAACCTGACATCTGTGCTCCTTATTTTCAATCCTTAGATAGGGAAATCATCGCTCCATCTATATTCTAGTGAATCTCTTCATAATCTTAGATGTTTGGACAGGATCACTCTCATTCTTCGAAATTGCAGAAAAATCAAACCCAATTTATTCAATCTATTGTAGTAGGACATCCCTTTGATCCCAGGGATCAATCTAGTGAACAAACAGTGTATCCTTCCATAAACATATAGACCAATTAAAATAGCACATAATATTCCAGGAGAGGCCTCACCAAAGCTTGTAGCACTTCAGATGAGAAATGTTCCAATACCATGAATAGAGATCATTCAGCCAACTTGAATATGTGACGTGGTATATTTAAAACAAACTCTGCATCACATTACATTTATTTTGGAATTTATCCTAGATATCCACCAATTAAATCATAGCTGCAAAGAGGTAGAGAGGAGATTTGTCAGGCAGTGCTTTGGAAACAAATGTCATGTGCAAATCAGCATTTTTTTTTCATTTTGGAATGAGGTAACGTAACTTAAAACTGCTCTGAAACATGTACTGGGAAATATATCTGCAGGACATAGTCAACAAAAGCAGGATGTCCTGTTGGTTTATTATGATGACGATTGAGCTGAAGCCACATCTAAACAGATTCCTAACTGTAAAAGCAGGTGAGTCTAACAAAAACCTGTATGACTGCTGAAGGGCTCTTGGGCTCTGCGTAGATCTACTGGGGGGTACATATACTGGCTCTTGGAGCAAGAATGCAAAACTGATGATGTTATATTTGTTTAAGAAAACACAAGAAACTGTGGATGCTAGTAATCTGAACCAAAAACATAAATTACTGGAGAAAGTCAGCAGGTCTAGCAGCATCTGTACAGAGAAAGCAGAGTTAATGTTTAAAGTCCTGCTACAAGAAACATGTTGTGAAATTTGAAAGGATTCAGAAAACATTTACAAGAGTGTTGCCAGGGTTGGAGGGCTTGAGCTACTGGAGAGGCTGAATAGGCTGCGGCTAATTTCCCTGGAGCATTGGAGGCTGAGGGGTGACCTTACAGAGGTTTATAAAATAATGAAGGGCATGGGTAGGGTAAATAGGCAAGATCTTTTCCTCAGGATAGAGGAATCCAAAACTAGAGGGCATAGGTTTAAGACGAGAGGGCAAAAATTAAAAAGGGACCTAAGGGGCAATGTTTTCACGCAGGGGATATGGAATGAGCTGCTGGAGGAAATGATGGAGATTAGTACAATTATAACATTTAATATGAACCTGGATAGTAATGTGAATAGGAAAGGTTCAGAGGGATATTGGCCAAATATTGGCAAATGGGACGAGATTCGTTTAGAAGGGTTTCCTGACACAATATGTAGATAGGCCAACAAGAGGTGAGGCCATACTGGATTTGGTTCTGGGTAATGAACCAGGCCAGGTGTTAGAGTTAGAGGTAGGTGAGCACTTTGGGGACAGTGACCACAATTCGGTGACTTTTACTCTAGTGATGGAGAGGGATAAGAGTGCACTACAGGGCAAGAGTTATAGCGGGGGGCAGGGAAATTATGATGCGGTGAGGCACGACTTAGGATGCGTGGCTTGGAAAAGTAGGCTTCAAGGCAAGGGCGTAATTGATATGTGGAACTTGTTCAAGGAGCAACTATTGAGTGTCCTTGATAAGTATATACCAACCAGGCAGGGAGGAAAGGGTCGTGTGAGGGAACCGTGGTTTAATAAGGAATTGGAATCCCTTGTCAAATGGAAGAGGGTGGCCTATGTAAAGATAAGGCGTGAAGGTTCAATTGGGGCTATTGAGAGTTATAAGGAAGCCAGGAAGGACCTGAAGAGAGAGCAAAGAGCAGCAAGGAGGGGACATGAAAGGGCCTTAGTTGGTAGGATTAGGGAAAACCCTAAGGCTTTCTATAGGTATGTCAGGAATAAAAGAATGACTAGGGTAGAAATAGGTCCAGTCAAGGATAGTAGTGGGAAGTTGCGTGTAGAGGCT
>NC_057714.1:87012985-87021726 GCF_004010195.1 Chiloscyllium plagiosum | reverse complement strand
CTTCGATCCAACCCATCCATGCCGACCAGATATCCCAACCCAATCTAGTCCCACCTGCCAGCACCCGGCCCATATTCCTCCAATTTATATACCCATCCAAATGCCTCTTAAATGTTGTAATTGTACCAGCCTCCACCACTTCCTCTGGCAGCTCATTCCATACACGTACCATCCTCTGCGTGAAAAAGTTGCCCCTTGGGTCTCTTTTATATCTTTCTCCTCTGACCCTAAACCTACGCCCTCTAGTTCTGGACTCCCCGACTCAAGGGAAAACACCTTGCCTGTTTATCCTATCCATGCCCCTCATAACTTTGTAAACCTCGATCAGGTCACCTCTTCCCACTCCAACATTCACGTATAAAATAATGAAAACCTTCCAAAGTAACACCCTTGTCAACCTTTCCATCAACAATAATCCAACGGCCAAATTTCGGCTCACTTGTTTATTCGCTCTGAAAACTCTGAATCTCAAGGCTGTGTCATCCTCACTACTTGCCTTCCCATCTACTTCTGTGTCACCTGCAAACTTCTCTATAGTACATTCTTGTTCCTCATCCAAGTGATTAATATATATTGTGAATAATGGTACCTTGAGCACTGATCCCTGTGACACTCCATCCTGAAAGTGCTCTCCTTATCCCTGCTCTTTTATTAGACAATTCTCTCTCCTTGCCAATATACTGCCTCCAACACAATGGGCTCTACGCTTCCTAAATTGTCTTACGAGCAGTCCTCAATGAATGCCTTTAGAAATCAATAATATCACATGCCTGGTTCCCCTTTATCTAACTTGCTTGTTACCATCTCAAAGAATTTTACAAGATGATTAGGGGTTTAGATAGGGTCGACAGTGAGAATCTTTTTCCACGTATGGAGTCAGCTATTACAAGGGGGCATAGCTTTAAATTAAGGGGGGGTAGGTATAGGACAGATGTTAGGGGTAGGTTCTTTACTCAGCGAGTCGTGAGTTCATGGAATGCCTTGCCAGTAGCTGTGGTGGACTCTCCCTCATTATGGGCATTTAAGCGGGCATTGGATAGGCATATGGAGGATAGTGGGCTAGTGTAGGTTAGGTGGGCTTGGATCGGCGCAACATCGAGGGCCGAAGGGCCTGTACTGCGCTGTATTCTTCTATGTTCTATGATATCTGGTCAGCATGCATGAGTTGGACTGAAGGGTCTGTTTCCATGCTGTACAACTGAATGACTCGAGTTCTGAAGAATGGTCATGGACCTGAAATGTTAACTTTGCTTTATCTCCATAAATGCTGACAGAGCTACTGAGTTTCTCCAGTAATTTATATTAAATTAGTTATTACATGGCTGGCTCAGAATTTAATCTATTGACTTCAGTGGAACTGAACATCCAACAGGTAATATAACAGGCAGCTGGCGGAATATTGCCTGCTGTGTTATACTGTCTCAGGCACATTTCTGCCCCAAGTGAAGGGCATCTTTATTCTTAACTTGGCACAAACAAACGCAGTTTTCAAATCTTGTTCACCAATTCCGAGCTTCACATTAC
This sequence comes from Chiloscyllium plagiosum, assembly GCF_004010195.1. Lineage (NCBI taxonomy): Eukaryota > Metazoa > Chordata > Chondrichthyes > Orectolobiformes > Hemiscylliidae > Chiloscyllium > Chiloscyllium plagiosum. The sequence goes on along the minus strand of NC_057714.1, from coordinate 87,020,202 downwards.
CATTACAACAGCTCACTTCAATAATAGGTTTTATTTGTGGGGGGAGTTCCCTTGCTGTTGAGTTCATGTCACGTACCTGAGGTGTACAGAATGAAGAGTGATTATGTCAGTGAAGTGCAGAATAATTGTGTGGAGTTATTTGTTCAATATTCAATAATTAATGGATTCAAGTGCATGAGATTTGTTTTCGGCAAGCATCAGGGTCACTTCAGTTCTGGCCTGTGAAAGCTGCTTTGAAAGTTCCTGTTGATTATGAAGCTTCTCTCATGAGGAAATGAGCTCAGCAGCTGCTATATGCACTAGGCATGTGCCTGCATTGTAATGTGAACAACTGCTGTCCATTGTTTCTGTCCATGTGCAACATCCATTAGATATTAATACATGAAGTTGGAATCTCATGAGGTAAACAAAATAGGCAACAGTGCACAACCTGAATTCCATTTAGGTGAAAAATGTGCCATTCTGACATTTTTAAAACTATTATTTTTGTTGCTGATTTCTCTTTACCTCTTGCCTCAGTGTAGTAAAGTACAATACTTTCCTAGATGGCCATCTCTCCTGAAATGTTATAAAAACTGATTCTACAATTTATTTTAAAAAGGAACCTTGCAGTTATTTGTGGATGAGGAATTTGGAGAGATGTAGAAAAACATGGCAATGGGAGACGAAACACGAGTGTTTTTTTCAAAATGGCCATCACAACTCAGCGAGGCCAAATGGCCTCCTTCAGAACTTGCCATGGTTCAACATCTTGTGCTGAGGCATGAATAGACCATACAACCCCAACAAGCCTGCCCTGATCTGGCCTTCAATCCCACTTTTTTGGTGTATATGTTCTCTATTACAGAGGTCAAAATACTTCATACCCAGCCTGAAATGTGTTCAATGGTGGAGATGTAACAAGCCTCTGTGAGTAGAGAATTCCAAAGATTCACAATGCTTTGGGTGAAGAAATTTTTCATCTTCTCCATCCTACATGATTGCTCCCTTATCCAGAGGCCGTGACCTGGTGTTTTAAATTCCCTGACCTCTCAGCATTTACGCTACCCAGCTCCAGAACCTTGGATGTTTCAACCTTTCATTCTTCTCCACTCCAGCACCAGGTGTAAGTGGTAAGTCCCTTCTGTGAACCTGATATGTAAGACTAACCCCTGATGCTCACAGCACTGCCAACCACTCTCTGGTTGTTACACATTTCCAACTCGACCAATGTTCAGTTCATTTGCATGGCCTGATGGGTAAATATTGCTGGCGAGTGGCCGAATGCCTGCAATTACAAAAGGGAACGGATACATCATTGATAGTCTGGAGGTCTGAGGCAGGGCCAAATCACAAAATGCCCACTAACATATTTCAGCAGCAAAAGCAAAGCTAATCAGAATCCATTTTATTAGTTAATTTTTACAGGATATCAGAGGAGAAGCTAATGTAGGAAACCTGATTAAGTAACAGTTGGTTCTCTTTTGAAACATGGAATTAAGATGATTTATTGGGATGTGTAGAGTAAATTATACTCTACATTGATCAACCCCAGGCAGCTCACAAGGATTAGTCAGTGTTAAGCCTTCTCTTGCTTGTCCATTTTATGCCATGCAATCTCCATGGGATTTCAGACTTATCTGGAAATAAGAAGAAAGACATTTGGCTGCAGACACAATATTAGTCTGTCAAGCCCAATCAGTGTATTGGTATAGCTGGTTACCCATTGACAGCTGAACTGGATACCTCAAGTTACTAAGTCAACCAGGCTATATCTAACCTGCATATACTCAAAGCTGAAACTACCAGAGAGCCCAGAGAATTTGCTCTATCTTAACAATAATATCCTCATGAGCAGTGAAAGAAAAACGGCAAGGTGATGGCAAACATGCCTCTTTAATGAAGCTGACTATAGGTCGGTATAACCCTGGTATTCGTCAGAAAGCTGCTTCTTCAGTAATATATGTCAGTGATGTTGTTTTTGACTGCTGGAAAAAGAGAACACACCCTAACCAATCCGGTCAGAACCAGATGTGTGACCCAGCCTCCAGTTCTAAGTTGTTGTGCATGTTTTGAACGATAGATCTCCCAGTTCCTAAGTGTAGGTGCAATTTTCTTCAGGCTGAAACTAAGCTGCACTGTGCCAGGTTGCCATCAGCAAAACACGTGACTGCACTTGTGCCAATGCTTCATTCTCATAAATGAAAAGCAGACTTTGTCTCTGTTTCGAGTTGCTCAGTATATAAATGGATTCATCCAGTTAGTAAGAAAATGTACTTTCCTTTCTTTATCTGATTTTTAGCAAATTGTTTTCTTTTCAAATCCATACTCCAGTTATAATGTTGCCATTATATCACCATCTTGCACTCATGGAAACTGATGCTAAGTATGCAAAAGAGAGCATTAACAACTGCTTCACAGCACTAACTTCCCTCAACCAGTCAGCACAAACAAGTGATATCTTGATACCAAATCTCCGTGGTGATTGGTGTTGACTGTACATTAGAACAGCACTAGTATTTAGTTACAAAAATGTTAACAGTTAACATTTTTCACCCCATGGGGTTCAATACCAATATAGGAGATCACTGTGGTTTTCGAGCTCCCTAATATATAGACAGAGTTTTTAAGCTATCCATTGTGGAGCTGCAGGGTCAGTCATTGTTAGGCATCACCTCCTGGAGAAGCTGCCCGAGTTCCATTCATGATTTCAGTGGATCAAGAAAATTCTAGACAGCTGGATTTGTTTTTATTTGAGAATAGAATTCACAAAGAAATGAATGATGTCTCTTAGCCTTGAGGAACTGGGCTTTGAGGGGCATAAGTAAGTTATTTCACTTGGGGAGAAGGTTGGATATTAACAGGTTTTGGACAAAATCTCATGCAAGAAGGACTTGTATTCTCATTGGGCTTGTAGACTAGATTCCCAGTTATAACACCTAATGTTGCATTGATTCACATCCTTATATAAAGGATTTTAATGATGTATAAGGAATTGAGTGCTATGACGCTAAGAGAAGGCAAAGATTAATTGTGATCATTCTTAAGCTGCAGTACATTTCAAAATTAACCTGAAATCTAGTCTGAGGTCATTGTCCTTTCCTTGACCTTTCTTTATTGATTCATTCATGGAGTTTGGGTTTCACTGACTGAGCCAAAACTTACTCTCCATCCCTAATTGCGCTGGACATGATGGTAGTGATGAGCTGCTTTTTGAAAGGCTGCAGTTCTTGGGGTATAGCATACTCACAATACCGTTTGAGAGGGATATTTAACCCAACATTGAAGGATGGTCTGTGACTTGGAGGGGAACTTGCAGGTGGTGGTGTTCCCATGTCTCTGCTGCCCTGGTACTTCATCGATGGCAGAGCTATGAGTTTGGATGGTGCTGCCAGAGGAGTTGTGGTGAGCTATTACAGTGCATCTGTACACAGGTCATTGCCACTGAACATTAGTGGTGAAGGCAGTGAATGTGATGACAATCATTCAAGCTATTGTATCCTGGATGGTTTCCCAGGTTTTGTTGGAGTGAAACTCATCCAGGCAAGTGGTGAGTACTCCATCAGCCCTCTGATTGTAGGTTGTCAGGGGAGTCAGGAGGTGAGTTACACATTGCAAGATTGCTGGCCTCTGGCCTGCTTTTGTAGCCACAGCACAAGCTAAGGAATTTGTATAACTCCCTGTGGCATGCCATTTCTACCAACCTGAAAAAGACCCATTTATTTATCATAGCAATGGCTAAAAAGGTCCTTAAGTGGTCATTAGTTGGACAGTTAAAGGGCCTCAATAGACAGCAGGTTGGAAGGTTAATCATGGCTTTCCCACTCTGTATTCCAGTGAAGATGGGAAGACAATGAATTTTGGGGACAAACTAACCCCTCCAAACTAAATGGCCACACCTCCAGGCACATCCTCAGCAAGGGCAAAAGATTCTGCCTCTACTCTTTCCTCAGAAATTAAATAGATAGAAAGGCAGGCTGAATTTTTAGAGGGAGCGGACTCACATGCCTTCAAAATGGCAGGCAGGAGCAGAATCTGAAAGTCCTATCCTCATTTCTGGCAGATTTAATTTCAGTGAGCATGAGGAAGGGGACAATTCCCACACAATAGGGAAACCTAATTCAACAGTACCATTTGAACTCAGTGCTGAATTCAAAGAATTCTGTGTTTGATTGTTACCCATAGGTGTGGGGTTCGTTGAGGATGGGATTTTCATGGACAACACGCAAACTGTTGGGGTAGTTAATAGTGAGGAAGATAGCCTTAGATTGCAGGAGGATATAAATGGGTTGGTCAAATGACAAATAGAATTTAACCCAAATAAATGTAAGGTAATGTACTTGCGCAGGACAAACAAGTGCAGACATTATGAATGGTAGGATCCTGGGAAGTACTGAGAATCAGAGGGACCTTGGTGTATAGGTCCTCCAGTCTCTTATGATATTAGCTAGATAAAGTGTTTCAGAAGGCATGTGGGATTTTTGCCTTTATTAGCTGAAGCATAGAGTTTAAGAGTAGAGAAGCTATGCTGAAACTGTATAACCAGATGGTTAGGTCACAGCTAGAGTATTATGTGCAGTTTTGGAATCTCTATTATGGGAGAGATGTGATAGCACTGGAGAGGATGCAGAGGAGGTTTGCCAGGATGTTGCATGTGCTGGAGAGTTTCAGTTATGGAAAGAGATTGGATAGACTGGATTGTTTTCTTCGGACCAGAGGAAACTGAGGGGGGACGCAATTGGGATGGATAAAATTATGAGCAGCAGATAGATGTAGGCAAAAAGGAGCTTTGCCCTTGGTGGAGAGATCAATGACCAGGGGCATAGATTTAAGATAAGGGGCAGAAGGTTTAGAGAGAATGTAAGGAAATGTTTTTTCACCCAGAGAATGGTGGGAATCTGGAACTCCTTGTCTATAAGGCCAAAAAAGGCAGGAACACTCATAACATTTAAGAACTTTTTAGATGTTCATTTGCAAAATCAGGGCATACAAAGCTATAGGATAAGTGCTGGAAAATTGCGGTTAGGCAGTTGTTTTTGACTGGCACAGACTGGGCGGAAAGGGCTTTTTCTGTGCTGTAGACCTCCAGAACTAATTGATGGAGTGGGCACAGAAACTCTTGCAAAGCAGATAAAGTGTATTTAAGTGTGATGATCTGAAGTTTTTAAATTCCTTGCTCTTTAAACATGAAAATACACAGGCTGAAGCTGTTAGAGTGATAGTTAAGTATAATCAGCTAGACTGCTTTCATTGACTGGTCATAGAATCCATACAGTGTGGGAGCAGGCTATTCAGCCCACCAAGTCCATACCGACCCTCCGAACAGCATCCCACCCAGTTCTACTCCCCCCCCCCAATGGATAGGATAAATTGGCAAAGTGTTTTCCCTGGGATTGGGGAGTGCAGATCTAGAGGGCATAGGTTTAGGGTGAGAGGGGAAAGATATAAAAGAGACCTAAGGGGCAATGTTTTCACACAGAGGGTGGTACGTGTATGGAATGAGCTGCTAGAGGAAGTGGTGGAGGCTGGTACAATTGCAACATTTAAGAGGCATTTGGATGGGTATATGAATAGGAAGGGTTTGGAGGAATATGGGCCGGGCGCTAGCAGGTGGGACTAGATTGGATTGGGATATCTGGTCGGCATGGACGCTTTGGACCGAAGGGTTTGTTTCCATGCTATATATCTGTATAACACTATGACTCTAATCTATCCCTGAATTTCCCATGGCTAATCCACCTCACCTACACATCCCTGGACACCACAGGCATGGCCAATCCACCGAGCCTGCATATCTTTGGACTGTGGGAAGAAACCAGAGCACCCAGAGGAAACCCATGCAGACCGGGGAGAATGTGAAAACTCCACACAGAGAGCTGCCCGAGGCTGGAACAGAACTTGGGAGCCTGGTGCTGTGAGGTAACAATGCTAACCGTCACTGTGCCACGAAATGGCCAGCCAATGTTGGTTACCGAAACATCTTTTTCTTGCAGTTTCAATAGGGTTTGTTTTTGAAATTTCTCCAGGGGCTGTTAGTATGTCATAATGAATGTTTGGCCAAGTTTCAAAAACAACTTAAAAAAAAGTAAGACTTGAAAATGACACGTATGGATCTGACTTGTTCTATACACCTGAAACTGAAACTTCAGTGTGACCAGTATGTCTATTTTCCAGTTTTACGAGCTGTTTTTGTTCTCTCTCGTCTCTGATAATTCTCTTGGCGGGTGTTCTGCGTTCACAGTTAAAGAGGATAATAAAGGATGACCTGCCTTTATATGGAATATGAGTAATTTACCTACTTTCACAATAAATTAACCACCTGAAATTTACAAGTACTCAGTGGGTTTCATGAATGGACGTTTTCTTCATTATCAACAGTGCGTGAGAAGCTGTATTTAATTGTTAGAAATTTATTTTCATCTCCACGAGGTTTGTATGGTCTGCCAATGAAGATGCTGGTTGAGTGATTATGAAGATGTCATGGGGACAATGGGGCATATGAGAAGAGGCATGATGGAGGGGGCACATGTTGGCATGGATGAGCCATGGAGGGTTGAGTGGGCTTCTCAAACAATTGGTATGGAGTCTCAGCGAGGTGAGGCAAGCTTTTTAATGAACACACTTCAACACTTGCCCACCTTCATGGCCACCTACAATCTGCTTCCAGTGTTGATGGACTTGACTCTATCCAATCCAGACACCTCACAAGTGGAAATTGGGTTTAATGAGGCCCTTTGGAACCAAGGCAGGTCTGCTGAGTCAGGAAATCCCAATCTGAGCCATCCACCTCAACAGCAAAACTTTGGATAAAGAGTTGATGCACATTGTACAATGTTTGCAGAAGGAATGGACCTATGTGACCAAACAAGCTTTTCCCATGTCAGACTTCACATTCTTAGTGTGTTGATTATTATCAATCTGTTAGAATATATGAGAATTGCGCTTAGTTAACCTTCTTAATAGTTAATAACCTGAAAGCATTTTCAAACTTTATGATGATTTACAAGACCATCGACCAACCAAACAAAACAATTGGAATGGAATGAGAGGGACCGTATTGTTGAAGAGGAGAGTGTGAAACGGACTGGTAAGCTAGAAGAGATACTTGTTAGGAAGGAAGATGTGTTGGACATTTTGAACAACTTGAGGATAGACAAGTCCCCCGGGCCTGACGGGATATATCCTAGGATTATGTGGGAAGCAAGAGAGGAAATTGCAGAACCGCTGGCAATGATCTT
>NC_057714.1:86964871-87012134 GCF_004010195.1 Chiloscyllium plagiosum | reverse complement strand
ACTTGATAGGGGTTTATAAGATGATCAGAGGAATAGATAGAGTGGACAGTCAGAAACTTTTTCCCTGGGTACAACAGAGTGTTACAAGGGGACATAAATTTAAGGTGAAGGGTGGAAGGTATAGGGGAGATGTCAGGGGTAGGTTCTTTACCCAGAGAGTGGTGGGGGCATGGAATGCGCTGCCTGTGGGAGTGGCAGAGTCAGGATCATAGGCGACCTTTAAGCGGCAATTGGATAGGTACATGGATGGGTGCTTAAGCTAGGACAAATGTTCGGCACAACATCGTGTATTGTTCTATGTTCTAATCAAGTTTGGAATTGGATGAGCAGTTTCAATTTAAAGTTCATGTGAAATATAGCTAGACGTTTGGGAGTTGATTACTTTTTTTATTCTTCCATGAGGTGTGGGCATCATTGACAAGACCAGCATTTCCCACCATTCCCTAATTACCCTGTAGGCCATTTCAAAGAGCAATTAAGAGTCAATTACCTTCCTATGAGTCTGGAATCATGTGGGGGTGAAGGGAAGGGTACATTTCCTTCCATAAAGGGCTTTAGTGAAACAGATGGGTTTTTATGATCATAGATGCTAGTTGTTGTGGTCATATGTACATTGAACAGTTTTTAGTTCCAGACTTCATGGATTGAATTGATGTTCCATGGTGGTATTTGAATAGCTGCCATGGTGGTATTTGAAACCATGTCCCCCACAGCATTCACCTAGATGTGTGGATGACTAGCTCAGGGAAATTGTCAAAAAGTCACCATGTGAGCTATAGAATCTGGAATGCTTTAATTGTCCCAGCAATGACAAAGTTCAGATTTAGGATGAGGACGTAAGTGGGCCAAACTGGGTGAGAAGTATATGGGTCTGAGTTGGAAGCGGAGGCATGGGAATGTAAGTTCAGTGATGTTAACACATTTAAGTGCTAATGTGACTCACCATCCTTGTTTATACTTGCAGCCTTCCCCAACACAAAACAGTGCTACGAAGGAATTGGGTTGTTTTCATTAAGAGTGTGAGCTGTCCTCTGACGCAACATGTCAGAAGACAAGAATATAATTATCCATACTGTTACTTTATCACAATGCAACCCTTTTTCACCTTCATAAAAAAAAACTCCTTGTTCCTTCATTACTATATGCAATCCTTTTATATGAGATCAATCTATGCTGTAGACATGTTTATGTGGGTGAAGCTATAGAACTGTCTTGTTTAAGTTATTATTCTGGTTTAAATCCAATGATTCATGAACATTTCTAATTTCTAGCTGACACGAATAAGCAAACAATTGTGAAAATAATGATGGCAAAGCATTAAGACACTAATCTGCTTATTTTCAAGGCATTACAATGGTCTTGACATGTTTTGCCCAATCTGGAAACTTCAGTTCATGCAGACAATATGAAATACTAAATTCACCAAAATAATTCCCTATGGTAGGCTCATTCAGAAGGTCAGGAGGAATGGGATACAGGGGAACTTAGCTGTCTGGATACAGAATTGGCTGGCCAACAGAAGACAGCGAGTGGTAGTAGAAGGAAAATATTCTGCCTGGAAGTCAGCGGTGAGTGGTGTTCCACAGGGCTCGGTCCTTGGGCCTATACTTTTTGTAAATTTTATTAATGACTTAGATGAGGGGATTGAAGGATGGGTCAGGAAGTTTGCAGACGACACAAACATTGGAGGTGTCGTTGACAGTATAGAGGACTATTGTAGGCTGCAGCGGGACATTGACAGGATGCAGAGATGGGCTGAGAGGTGGCAGATGGAGTTCAACCTGGATAAATGCGAGGTGATGCATTTTGGAAGGTCGAATTTGAAAGCTGAGTACAGGATTAAGGATAGGGTTCTTGGCAGTGTGGAGGAACAGAGGGATCTTGGTGTGCAAGTACATAGATCCCTTAAAATGGCCACGCAGGTGGACAGGGTTGTTAAGAAAGCATATGGTGTTTTGGCTTTCATTAACAGGGGGATTGAGTTTAAGAGTCGTGAGATCTTATTGCAGCTCTATAAAACTTTGGTTAGACCGCAATTGGAATACTGTGTCCAGTTCTGGTCGCCCTATTATAGGAAAGATGTGGATGCTTTGGAGAGGGTTCAGAGGAGGTTTACCAGGATGCTGCCTGGACTGGAGGGCTTATCTTATGAAGAGAGGTTGACTGAGCTCGGACTTTTTTCATTGGAGAAAAGGAAGAGGAGAGGGGACCTAATTGAGGTATGTAAGATAAGAGAGGCATAGATAGAGTCGATAGCCAGAGACTATTTCCCAGGATAGAAATGGCTAACAGAAGGGATCATAGTTTTAAGCTGGTTGGAGGAAAGTATAGAGGGGATGTCAGAGGCAGGTTTTTCACACAGAGAGTTGTGAGAGCATGAAATGCGTTGCCAGCAGCAGTTGTGGAAGCAAGGTCATTGGGGACATTTAAGAGACTGCTGGACATGCATATAGTCACAGAAATTTGAGGGTGCACACATGAGGATCAATGGTCGGCACAACATCGTGGGCTGAAGGGCCTGTTCTGTGCTGTACTGTTCTATGTTCTATGTTTATAATAATCCTTGCACTTATGGGCAATTGCAATTTCTGAGACTGTTTTACATTTTACATTTCTTTCTGTCCTGGCAAAACCAAACTTGATGTGTGCAAACAAATATCTGCAGAGCTTTACACAAACATTTGTTTAAAGTCCTGAAAGTAGGAAGAACTACTCTTGGTGTAAATATCTTAAACATGTTGCACAGTTGGTATTCCTAACAAATTCACCCATTGTACTCTTTGCTACCTTCCCCCACCCTCCTCCATGACCTATCACCTCCATCCCCAACCCCATTCACCTATTGTACTCCATGCTATTTTCTCCCTACCCCCACCCTCCTCTCATTTATCTCTCCACCCTTCAGGCTCTCTGCCTCTGTTTCTGATGAAGGGCTTTTGTCCGAAACGTCGATTTTCCTGCTCCTCGGATGCTACCGGAACTGCTGTGCTTTTCCAGCACCACTCTAATTTAGAATCTGGTTTCCAGCATCTGCAGTCCTTGTTTTTACCCATTCCTAACAAAACTTTAAACTGTGTCAAAAATAATATTGGAAGGCAAATAGCACCCAGAGGAAATCGTCCTGTAAATGATTACACTGTCGATAGACATGAGCTGAAAATTACCCCTCAGCTTCTTCAGTGGCTTTGAGACAGGACGAGTCTTCATAAAGGGCTGATTGTTCGATTTTCAATTGTTCGATTTTCAATTTATTTCTCAACACAATCAATTTACAAAAATTCAAATTATCATCCCAAGTCAATTTTTAAAATTCTACTTAATTGAGTCTCCCCAGTTTATTTAATGGAGTCATAGATTCATACAGCACAGAAACAGATCTTTCAGTCCAAGCATTCCATACTAACTATAATCCCAATCCCAAAGTCCCACCTGCCTGCACCTAGCCCATATCCCCCCAAACATTTCTTATTCATTTATGATCTAAATGTCTTTTAAACTTTGCAACTGTACCCACATCCACCATTTCCTCTAGAAGTTCATTCCACACGTGTGTAAAAAAATTGCCCCCATGTCTTTTTAAAATATTTCTCCCCTCACTTTATAAAGATGCTCCCCTACTCTTGAAATCCCCCACCCTAGGGAAAAGACATCTGCCATTGACCTAATCTATACTGCTCATTATTTTATAAACCTCTATAAGATCACCTCGCAACCAACTACACTCCAGTGTAAAAAGTCCCAGTTTATCCAGCCTCTCTTTATAACTCAAACCCTCCAATCCCAGCAGCATCCTGGTAAATCTCTCTGAACCTTCGCCAGCTTAATAATATCCTTTCTATAACAGGCAACCTGAACTGGATACAGTATTCCAGAAGAGGCTCTGAACTGTGAAGTCTTCTCACATGAATACAAATCTGAGAGGTTAAACTCTCTCAGTTTCTAATAACTTGCATATTTATAACTAAATTCTTACGGTTTGGAAGCCACATAAGGCTTTTCAACATTTTTACACAATTTTTGCGTGTTATTTTTCTGCTCTTACATGTCTAGACATTTTTATTGCTATAGCAAACTGTTGTTATGGATATAGTTTCTTGGACACTCAATTCTTCAGTTCACCTATGCCCTTCAGCACTTCCTTTTTCACGCTCCTATCTGCCATTTTTAGATCCATGGTTCACATTTGGATGAACCACATTTGAGAGGGAGAAAGTGAGGACTGCAGACGTTGGAGATCAGAATCGAGAGTGTAGTGCTGGAAAGCACAGCAGGTCAGGCAACATCCAAGGAACAGGAGAATCGACATTTCGGAAATATCAGGAATTCCTGGTGAAGGGCTTATGTTCAAAACATCGATTCTCCTGCTCCTTGGATACTGCCTGCCTTGCTGTGCTTTTCCAAAACTACACTCTTGACTCTGAACCACATTTGACTTTGTTCTGGTTATTGCAGCTTTCATATTAACTTTCTCACAATTAACTTTCAGAATTTGATCACACTATTTATTAGTTTCCTGCTATTTTCTTCATGACTCACTATATTGTCCGAGCCCTTTCATCATTTCAGGTATGGATGCTTATACTTTACATAGTTTAAAAAAAACACATTAAACCGTAAATCCTTGTATATTTTTCAGGAAGCTTCATTTCCATTGGTGGTTACTCAGCACCAAAACACAAAAGTCTGAAACTGTTCAAAATATTGACAATTTGCAATATTTTAATATTTAAATGTGATGCTAATAAATTGAGAGGATACTTACTGACTATTCCCATCCTGACAATGACACAGTTGAGTCACTGCTTGAATTCACATGGTCATCACATGGTCTAATTGGCCACAATATTCAGTGAAGTTTTCAATTGTTTTCCTTACTGATTGTTAAAGGTAAAACACAGAGTAAGGTAAAGACTAAGGCTCATGGGAATTTTGTGGTTTGTTTTTAAAGACACATTTTATTTTCAAAGTTGTTGGGACCATGGAGCTGGATTTCGCCAAGATCTTTGAGACCCCGAAATTAGTCTCAATTCTGGGTCAGGAAGTGGTCCTGGAAGCACAAAGCTTACTGACCTCATGGAGACAGGAACTAAGAAATGACTTCTGGGGCCTTTGTGTGATTGCAGATGGGAGCTAGGACAGGGAATTGTAAGGCCCAGGACATCCACTGTGATGCCCAAGCTAGCAGCCCTACTGGGAGAGGCAAGTACTATTGAGGCAGATAGGAGATCGCGGGATATCTCAATAGGAAGATAACAAAAACTTAAAATTCCCCCATAGTCACAGCAGTCAGGGCATCTTTACTAACTTGTAGGTGTGGTTATTACATTTAATAAAGCTTGTGCTTAGTTGATGGGAAAACGCATCAAAAGGTCACCAACATGCAGCCTGCAAAGAGGAGATATTCTCTGGTTCAATTCTGGCCTCTGGTTTGAGTAGCGGTGGGGGACATGGGCGGGGAGTCAGTCTCTCAGTGGGAAGATCCTGGTAGAAGCTCTGTGACTTCCCAGCTGGTGAAATAATGGGTTTAATGGTTACTCACTGGTGCTGGGCGGATAGCCTCAAGCACCCTCACACTGCCTCCACCAAAATTATCTGAAGGCAAAAATATGGCATTGTCCACTTTGCTCATGGTTCCCACCTCCAACTTCACTGAAATGCGAAAATTCAGTCCAACAATTCCCTCAGTAACAGAAAGCAAGCACATTGCACCGTGCTGCAGAAGCACAAACTTGGCTCCTAGACCATTGTCTCAATGGCATACTGGTAAGAAATAGAAGCAGCAAACAAAAAAACTGAGGGAAATAAATAAATACCATCACCATTGAAACATAATTCGACAATTATTCAAATGTTTCAAGGTGATTTATTTTAAATTAACTTTGTTGAAAAGAACAAAAGCAGAAAATGCGGGAGAACCTCATCATGTCTGGCAGCATCTGTAGAGAGAGAAATAGCATTCATGTTTGGAATCCAACGATTCTTCAAGAATCGTCAAAGACTCAAAATGTTTACTCTGTTTCTCTCTCCACAGATGCTGCCAGATGTACTGAGATTCTGCAGTATTTTCTGTTTTTGTTCTTTCAGACAGTGTTTCTTTACTTAAATCACTCTCAGCATTTTCTGTTTTGATTTTGGGTTCCCAGTATCCTCAGCATTTTGATATTGCTTGAAGGGATCTTTCGTGTAGGCCACCCCTGCTTGTGGGGTTGGGGGAAGGGGGAAAAGTTGGCAAGGAGAAATTTGTCAGGGGTGCATCCTGCTACTTATCCAGGGATGTGGCTACCAAGGACTGGTGTTTGATGTTGGAGTCATTGGAAGGACCTTTAATTATAAGGTTCCTCACACATGTTTGTATGATATTGGGGAACATTTAGAATAGCCACCAGGCTTCCACAGGCCAGAAATGGTGCTTTTATATATATGGCCTTCAACACAGATGCTCCACCTGCAATGTCTCATTCTTAAATCATAGTGACTAAAGATGCCTGATCACATGTTCCAGGTCAGAGAAGTGAGAAAACACAGCACGGGGTATCTGTGGACCTTGCCCAATCTCCAACACCAGTGATGATAGCTTAATCTGGGCTCTGTTCCCAGCAAGGCCAAATGGTTCATTTAGAATGATCATGGGATTGTCAGAAAGGCTGCAAAGACTCGTTTTTGTCTTGGGAAGCTATTGATTTTCTTCCCTTTTCTTCCGAAAAATATAACACGCTAGCGTATGGTTCCAGAAATGCTGGCGACTCATCGATACTTCACCAGATTGGGCTTGAGGAATTATCATTGGGAACAATTATGCATTGTTCTGACTTGGATACTGTACACTCAGTAACACATCACAGGACAGTGTGAGAAATGTTGTGAACAATCACTGAAACTACATGCTGACTTGTAAGTCATAGATCTCAGGATTAGGAGTCAATATCCATTAAAATTCAAATTAACCTGAGACTGTTCAGCTTCGATCCCTGATGTACACATTCTGAAACCCAGCTGTTTGGATTAGATAGGGTGTCTCCATGATAAACACAGTTTGGAACTGACAGCAGTGAACCTTAGGGAATAGATCCTGAAGATGGGTGACTGCACACTACTGGAGGAGTGGGGACTTTGATCCTTATCAAAACATTTTGCTAATGGGTCATTCACAAGCAAGAATAACACACACATGAAACATACTATTATTCAGATCAGATAGATTTGAGCCAGCAAGCTATAATATTTTAAAAGTGTTTTTAAAATGAACAACATAAACACTAATTATCCTACATCAAAAGATAAACAACATGTTAAACATTCTTCACCAGCTGTAATGCACTTTGAGACTTTCTGAGGTCATGAAAGATTGTGCATAAAGGCGTGCTCTTTCTTTTTAAAATATGTCCCCATAGGCTTGTCTTTCTCTCTGATTTGGGTTCCAGTGTCACTTCCACACTGATGGTGAATATCCTTTGTCATAACAGGATCATAAATTCCTCATTCGCTTTCACTCACTTTAATAAACTTGATACCTTGAACAGCAGAAGTTAGGACATGTATGTTATTGGGTGACACTTTACAAGGCTATTCAAATAACCAGGCCCCCAACAGCTGCCACCTGCTGGACTTCAGCCATTGAAAACACGTAGTAATGAGTCTCAATCAGAAATTCAGAAGGATTGCACTCAAACATGTCAGCTGTCTTGAAATATCCCAGTCCTCACTCCTCTGTCTCAAAGACATCTGGCTCGTTTAAAATTCATTTTCAATGTTCCAAAATCATTTTAGCATAAAATGATTGATCCAATATGCATTCTTAAGAAGTAGATTAGATTTCTCCAGTACTTTTTGGTATTAGATTACATTTTTCTCAAACCTTTACCAAAACGTTGCCAAAGCTTTAGATCCAGGATGTTACCACGGTCAAGACAATTAAAATGATATAAACTGAAAATCAAAGGAGGAAATATTCTTTTAGACTGTTTCCGAACCCTTCCCCGGGCCAGTTCTACAAAGAGATCATCATATATAAGCTGGAGGATAAACAGGTTTACTTGCTAATTAGTTTGTAGGTGGGTAACATTGGCCAGGCCACATTTAATGTCCATCCCTAAATCCACTGATAAGGCAGAGTGGGCCCTCATGTTGAACTGCTACAATCTTTCTGCTGCTGGCTCTCATACAGGCCTTAGTTGGGAAATCACAGAAATTTGATGATAGAGGCCTTAAAAACCAGGCAAAGTATTGGCCTCACTCTATGTCCACAGACACTTTCCAGCAGGGTCACTGGATTGCACCAGGAGACAGAACCTTGGCTGATAGTTTCTTCCCCTCTTTGAGACAGATGAAATTGAATATAGCTGCCTCTATCTAAAATGTTATCAGGTGATAGACTAACGTTGACACCTTTTCAGTAGGGCTGGGCCCAGTTCAATAAATGAACAGTGCTTTAACCTACTATCCACATGTGGAGTTGAGCAAACCATGGTAAAAGGATCTGGCCTGGTAAAAGCATAGAGCATTGAAACATAGAAAGTAGGAGCATACTAGGGCATTAAACCCCTTGAGCTTGCTTCTCTGTTCAATATGCCCATTGTTGATTCTCTGTCTCAATGATACATAACACTTGATGCCATTAAAGTTACATGCAGTTCTGGTCTCCACATTACCAGAAGGATGCAGATGCTTTGGAAAAAGTGCAGTGAAAGTTTACCAGGATGTTGCTTGGTGTGGAGGGTTTTATGAAGAGAGGTTGGATAAACGTGGGTTGTTTTCACTGGGAAGAAAGAGGCTGAGGGGCAACCTGCTGGATGTCTACAAATTTATGAGAGGCATAGATAGGGTGATAATCAAAGGCTTTTTCCCCAGGATGGAAAGGTCAACTATAAGAGGGCATAGGTTCAAGGTGAGAAGGAGAAAGTTTAGAGGTGAAGTGCAGGGAAAACAGAGGGTGGTGGGTTCTTGGAAAGCACTGCCAGTGGTGGTGATGGAAACAGGCGCGTTAGCAGCATTTAAAGTGTATCCTGATAGACACATGAACCGGGAGGCGAATAGAGAGACAGAAACTGCATATGGGCAATAAGTAGTGGGTCTAAATAAGGTTTAGGAATCGGGACAGACTTGGAGGGCTGAAAGGCCTGTTCCTGTGCTGTACTGTTCTTCGTTCTTTGAGCTTCTTCTCTGCCCTTTCACCCAGAATTGGTGATTGAACCAAGAAAACCTCGGTATTGGAACTCCAAAGTACTTGTAAGTACATTAAACTTAGAATTACAATACATGTTTTATTTTAGAAATGGGGCACTAGCCAAAACATGACTGCAGATGTAAATTTGCTGGCTGTCTAGCTGCAGACAGAGACCCTGCAATGCACTTCTAACTAAACTGTAATCTTCTGGGAGTTGCCTCAGACGGTGAACGTGATGGGAGAAAAGACTGGACAAGAGACATGATTTCTGTCTCCTCTCAAGAATAGAGGTCGAAAGCCAATTCAACTCAGCTCTGTGTGCTATTGGAAGAAGGGGTGCTGGTGAGCTGAAGAACCCATGTGTACTAGCCTGGGTTCAAGCACGAGCATGCTAAGAATATCACAATCAAAGGAGACTCATTCGTTCCCTTTGTATTGGATGTAAAGGATGCTTTTGCTATGGGCTAGAAGCTAGCTAACCAGCAAGTCAGTCAAAAGGAAACAGGATTAAAGGAGCAATTGCTCACTCTGAGTGCTACAAGTCAACCACCATCAAGGTGGTGGTGGAGGGTTGCCTTTCAGACTGGAGGCCTGTGACCAGTGGAATGCCTCAAGGACCAGTGCTGGGTCCACTACTTATCGTCATTTATATAAATGATTTTGATGTGAACATAGGAGGTCTAGTTAGTAGGTTTACAGATGGCACCAAAGTTGGAGGTGTAGTGAACAGGGCAGAAGGTTACCTCAGAGCACAACGGGATCTTGATCAGATGGGCAAATGGACTGAGGAGTGGCAAATGGAATTTAGATAAATGTGAGGTGCTGCATTTTGGAAAAGCAAATCAAAGCAGGACTTACACACTTAATGGTAAGGCCCTGGGGAGTGTTGCTGAACAAAAGAGACCTAGGAGTGCAGGTTCATAGTTCCTTGAAAGTGGAGATGCAGGTAGATAGGATATCTGTTTGGTATGCTTTCTTTTATTGGTCAGAGCATTGAGTATAGGAGTTGGAAGGTCATGTAGTGGCTGTATATTGCGCGCAATTCTGGTCTCCTTCCTATCAGAAGGATGTTGTGAAACTTGAAAGGGTTCAGAAATTTTTTTTTTAGATTAGACTACTTACAGTGCAAAAACAGGCCCTTCGGCCCAACGAGTCCACATCGACCCGCTGAAGCGCAACCCACCCTGACTCAAGGATGTTGCCAGGGTTGGAGGATTTGAGCTATAGGGAGAGACTGAATAGGCTGGGGCTGTTTTCCCTGGAGTGTTAGAGGCTGAGGGGTGACCTTATAGAGGTTTATAAAATCATGAGGGGCATGGATAGATTAAATAGATATGGTCTTTTCCCTGTGGTGGGGGAGTCCAGAACTATGTTTAGGGTGAGAGGGGAAATATATAAAAGGGGCCTAAGGGGCAACTTTTTCACACACAAGGTGGTGCATATATGGAATGAGCTGCCAATGGTGGAGGCTGGTAAAAATACAGTGTTAAAAGGCACCTGCATGAGTACATGAATAAGAATGGTTTTGAGGGATATGGCCCAGGTGCTAACAAATGGTTAGGATATCTGGTTGGCATGGATGAGTTGGACCAAAGGGTTTCCATGCTGTATATCTCTTATGATTCTAAGGCTCTAAAAGTAAAAGTAAAAAAATTTCCAACTAATCTGCAAAGCCATGAATCTCAAATCTGACTGCTCTACTATCAATGTTTCATTATCTACTTTTCATGAATGACCCAGGGATTGAATTCAGGCTTACAGCTAAATATTGGAGGGACTGACTATAAGACCAACTGTTAAGTGGAATAACTAATAATTGCCTCATGTGAAATGAGTAACTAAGGTTCCCTGATTTTCCTGATTGAAACAGTGAGCACAGAGATCCCTAAATAACATGCATTGTGCTTTTCCCTCTCAATGCCTGTTCTCCACCAATTTTAAACAAGCCTTGAAATAGGAAGTAAGTGGTCAGTGCTCCCTTCAGGAAAAGGGCAAGTTAGACCTACAAAAGACAGTGTCCATGAGACGCAGTTCCTGTTCATTTCTGACAGATAGAAAATGGACAAGGACCTACAAGGAAAAGGTTCAACTAATGTTTTGTAAAGATTTTTGCCTATCCTAAAGAAGCTGTCAATGGTTGAATTACTACTAGTCCTGCCTCCTGTGACCATCTCAAACAGCCAGATCAATTCTGTCAATTCTCATTGTCCCAAATCAAGAAGCTGCTTTTAATATTTGGAACTGTCTGCCAGGTCAAGACTTCCAATGAACCTTGAAAGAGATTCAATCCATTCACGCGTAACATTCAGTGTGAATTGAGATTCCTGATGTTCCTTGTGCAGTTTATTCTCTATTTCAAAGCAAACACTTCAATAATTTCTCAGTACATACTAGCCTTCAGAATATGAGCTACAAATGTGGTGTGAGGAACTATATTGTGACAAATTGAATAGACTACATGCTAGGCTGTGAGACCTTAGTCAAATTTCTGTTAGAATTCTGGGCCTAACTTTAGTCTCCCCACGTAGGTGCTTTAGATAGGGTACAGTGGAAAGTTTGAGACTGGTTACCATTTTGAAGCTTCTTCATCAATTGAATCAAGTAAAAGAATCAGTACTGCTCACTTCAAAGAGGCTTAGAATTAGAAATATTCTGATCGAGGCTTATTAGATGATGAAAGAATTAGATTGCATTCCAAATGATTGTTACTTTAAATTAAATATGTCAGCAGGAGTCAATTTTAGATTAAATAAGGCCAACAACAAGGTTGTTGTCAGGGAGCAATCCTTTTTGAGGATAATTATGGATAATATTTCAGATTGTTTTGATGGGGGTGTAATCCACAATAAATTTCCATGAGTGTTTCCCCACATTTGGATGGGTTTTTAATCTGTTTCCTTGCCTCTGCTATGAGACCACGTGGTTTGGGTGGAGTACAGAGCATATGAATTGGAATGCACAAAGTATTACAATTGTGAGGGACAGACAAGATGAATCAGAGTTTTTATTTCCTTTTCACCATAACTTGTATGCTCATAAAAAAGTCAGACAGACTTTTATTTTCATCAAAGATAAACCCCAAATTACGATCAATTGAACGTGCAATGCACATGTTCAATTCACTGACTGCTTATTTTGGTATTTGAGTTGTCCTACTGCAGTGAGGTTCCTGGCCTAACCTTGCAAACACCAGTGATTGCATTACATTTAAATACAAGGCCAGATCTCATTAAGCATTTTTTTCACAACATAGGAATGTAGGCAGTAGTAGGCAATTCAGCCATTCAAGTTATTTAATATGCTCATGGCTGATCTTATCCTGGTCTCAACTCCACTTTCTTGCCTGCTTCCCATAGCCTTTTTTCCTGCTTTTCATCAAAAATATGTCTATCTCTTTCTTGAATCTGTTGATTGATTCTGCCTCCACTGTACTTTGGAGCAGTGAAATCTACAGAATCACAGCTCTATGAGAGAAATTGTTTCTCTCATCTCAATTTTGAACCTACCTTCCCCCGTCTCTATATCTAAGCCAGCTTGTTCGAGACTGTCCCACAAGGAGAAACATCTGTACAACGTCCACCTTATCAATCCCCTTCAGCTTTTTATATACCTCAAAAAGATTCCCCCCTCATTCTCCTGAACTCCAGAGAGTACAAGCTCAAGCTAGTCAACTGCTCCTCGTACTACAGCCCGTTCATCCCTGGAATCAACCTGGTGAACCTCCTATGAACTGCCTCCAGTGCCATCACATTTTTCCTCAAGTAAGGAGACCAAACCTGGTCACTATATTCCAGATGTAGTCTCACCAATGCCTTATATAATTATAACAACACTTCATTACTTTTATAATCCAATCCTTTTGCAACAAGTGCCAGGATTCCATTTGCCTTTCTTATTATTTGCTGCACCTGCATATACACTTTCTGCAATTCATGCACAAAGACACCTAGATCCCTCTGCACTGATGCACTTTGGATCTGCTTCCCATTTCAATAATAATATTAATAATAAAGGCATTGGCAACCCTTGCGTGTCTCCTGAACAAACAAGACATAGAACAGGAGGAGATGTCCAGCTGCAATCCTTGCTGTGAGCTCTGTAATCTCAGATTCAATGGCTGCAGAAGAAAGACATTGGGATACGCAATGGCAGAGCTGTAGAATGGGGAAATCAATTAAGTGTCTACGCAGCAACACCTATCAGAAAATGGTTGTCTGGCCAGGCTGAACTGGGATCACTTGAGAATATTTTCACTAATGAATACACGTTCCAGGCTGACAAGAGCATAGTCTTTTGGTTTCGAAAGGTCCTGCATGCACATTTTGGTAGACTCTGTTGGAATGCCACAATGTCATTTGGGAATATCATTAACAAATAAAATGCAGTTGGAAAGAGCAGAACAAGTGTGAAAGTATTTGCTGAAAGTGAATGGCCCAATAGCATTACATACTGCTAATTTACTTCTGTGATGAAATCATGGTGAAAGTTATATGTGCAAAATGTTAAGAAATCCATTTGTAATGCATTTTAGCTATTAATTACATTCACAACGACTTCATTAAACAAACAAAGCACTCATCCAATCCAATGAATCAATGAGAATCAATAATATAAACCTATCAACTCAATTAGTTTGGGTTAGACATTTCTTTTACAAACTTAGCAAAAAAAATGATTATCTGCTTCAATTTCTGTCCAAAGGATAATTTTCCCACTTGTGAACATATGTTCCCAAAATATGTCGAAGAATCGGAGAAAATACATGAATCATAGGATAAAATCTCAAATCAGCAAACACCTCAAATGTTACAATGCTGTCTATTATTGAGAAATTCAAAGGGTTCTGATTAAGTGAACGTTCAGTGTCATCAATACAGTATAACATACAATAAATTCTGGTTGCTACAGGTCATCTGCTGTTCTCCAAAGTGCTGTATTCTCAGCTGGGAGACAGTGAGGAAACAACAATCTCTCTTCAAAGTTGTGAAATCACTTTGAAAACAACAGACTATGTTTGGATTTGTTGCTTAATTTAGGCAATGCCATAAAGATAACCTTACCTGAGGCACAAGAATTGCTTTTCACTCTGCCATTGCAACCGCTGTTACTCACTCAAGTGCCCCAACTGAATAAAAATGCAGTCTGGAAAAATACACTGCTACTCTCTTCTGCAAAGTACACTCCCCTTCTTCCTGCAGCTGCTTCCTAAACAAAACTCTGCTATTGTTCTGTTATCTGCACCACAAACATGCCCTTCTCTGCGATCCCTGTGTGCAAAGGTCTGTATCAGACTTACAGTAACACACTACTGCAAAGCTTGTCATATTGCAGAGTATAATCGCACTTGTCATGTTCCATATTCACTAAAACACAAACAAATTCTTCAAAACTGGCTTGCGATAGGAGTCGGTTGAGGAAGAACACTGATTTTATCTGGTATTTGAGGCTGATCAATTTAACTTTGTCTTTTAAAGGCTGTTGGTTAATAATCGTTGCATGAAGCAGTTTTGTCACAGATACAATGGTTGAAGGCAATTGCTGAACAGAATTCATAACTCAAATTAATTGGGCCATGTTAAATTCACTTAGAATTATTTCCATTCTTTAAGAATGGCTCCATTTGCAATCTATGAATGGAGATGGTAGATAGGTCATGAGGGAAGGTGACCCTGGGTTCAGAGGCAACACTGAAAATTGTGCAGTGGGCTGGAAGGGGATGGAGTGTATGACCATTGGCAAAGGAGGGATAGTAGTTTCTCACATATATACCTGGTGACAGAATTAGGAAACACTCAGTGATATGACACTTTACAATCACGCTGTCACTACAAACTACAGCTATGACAACTGAATATACACTGGCTCTTACAAATCACCTGAATTACTCAGTCTGCCACTTTTAATAGAAAGGAGGAAAATGTCACCTTGGCCACTGAGCAACTCACTGAATTTGGCTAAGTGCTCACCAGCTCATAGAGTCATAGAGTCATAGAGATATACAGCATGGAAACAGACCCTTCAGTCCAACCCGTCCATGCCGACCAGATATCCCAACCCAATCTAGTCCCACCTGCCAGCACCCGGCCCACATCCCTCCAAACCCTTCCTATTAATACACCCATCCAAATGCCTCTTAAATGGTGCAATTGTACCAGCCTCCACCACATCCTCTGGCAGCTCATTCCAATTCCTGTACTCAATACTCTGATCAATAAAGGAAAGCATACCAAACGCCTTCTTCGCTATCCTATCTACCTGCGTCTCCACTTTCAAGGAGCTATGAACCTGCACTCCAAGGTCTCTTTGTTCAGCAACACTCCCTAGGACCTTACCATTAAGTGTAAAAGTCCTGCTAAGATTTGCTTTCCCAAAATGCAGCACCTNNNTCTGTATCCAAATGGCTAGTTCTCCCTGTATGCCGTGAGATCTAACCTTGCTAATCAGTCTCCCATGGGGAACCTTGTCAAAATCCTTACTGAAGTCCATATAGATCACATCAACTGCTCTGCCCTCATCAATCTTCTTTGTTACTTCTTCAAAAAACTCAATCAAGTTTGTGAGACATGATTTCCCACACACAAAGCCATGTTGACTATCCCTAATCAGTCCTTGCCTTTCCAAATACATGTACATCCTGTCCCTAGCTGTCAACTAGTAGGGAAATACGGAGGCAGAGAGAGTGAGGACCATGAGAGGGAAGGTGTATAAAGGGGACATGAAAGCAAGGACCTTCCAGTTCTTAACCCCTACATTTCCCCCTTAATCGGAGCTTGACATTCTGCTTTCTATCCCATTGATTGAGTCTTTATGGTTTCCAAAGCCCAGAGGAGATCCACCATGAGCAGCCCCGCAGCCACAGCAATGGAAAAAGCCGTCTGTTCATATCGCTGAAACCACAGCTGGGGAATAGCACTATGCTGAGGGGTTGGCAAAAGAAGAGAAACATTACTCAATTCTCCAAGGGACCGCCTTTGATATTAATAACAATGCCGTTGTTCAATGCCTTTGAAAATATTAATGAAGCATGAACTTTATTTCGAGTCTCATCAACATCTCTGTTGTTGCCTCATCTGGCAAATTGCCATCAATCTTGAGAGGAAGACAAGCTGCTGTGACCAGGCTCCAAGCGAGGTTCTCCCAGGTTATTCTGGTCCTAACACCTCAAATTGTTAGGATATCAGCCTCTCCTCTATATTAACCTGGCTGCTTGGTTGGTCGCATCAAGTTTAATTTACAAATGACCCCCTCCCTTGTGGATACCTTCCTCCCAGGTCAACTGAAATTAACCCAGGCTTTCTTGAGTTAACAAAAGAGTGAGTTTATGAGTTAATAAATGTGAGGAGAAATGGTAATGCAATGCACGTACACACAGATTAGGAATGAGAAGTGAGTCCAAAACAAGTTAAATGTTAAAAGATATACAGGTCAGTCTATATTGGTCATTTATGAAGTGTGGATAGTGGAAATTGATAGCTGAACATTCAATCAGAAGTCTTAGCTTTGCAGGTTAGTTGAAATCCTCTTGTACTTTTTCCATTTGACTGGCTTTCTTGCCAGCTGGCTTCTAACATTCAGAGCTACAGAATCATTTACCTGCAATGCAGGGGTGACTAGTAGGTGGTATTTTGACTGTAAGCTTCATAACAAAGTAGCTCTTGCACATGGGCTACTACACATGAGTACCTCTGTTCACTAGCACACCTTCTTCTACCAGGACACCCAAAACAGGATTGAACTGACTTGTAACCCAGTTCTTGTGTACTCTTGAAAAGAGAAGACAGAAAACATATCTCTCAAGCAGACTGCCATCCTTTTTCTCCCATGATGTTCACAGTCTGAGATAATTCCCAGGAAAATACAATTTAGCTTGTGCTGCATTTCTCCCTTTGAAACTTCCTCGATAGCTCATCAGGTATGTCATTACAGGATCTCTTTTTATCTGGAGACAGCTGCTGAAATTATATCCAGAGACAGTTTTGGGCTGAAACAAAAACAGAAATTGCTGGACAAACTTAGTAGGTCTGGCAGTGTCTGTGGAGAGAAACCCTAGTTAATGTTTTGGGTCCAATGACCTTTCTCAAACACACCTATTCCGTGTTTCTGAAGAAAGGTCACTGGAGCTGAAACGTTAACTGATTTCTCTCCACAGATGCTGCCACACCTACTGAGTTTTTCCAGCAGCTTCTGTTTTTGTTTCAGATTTCCAGCATCAATAGTTCTCTTTTTTTTTTGTCTACAGTTTTGGGCTGTGCGTCCTTTCCTTTAAAAAGCACCTCTGAGAATTAAAGTTTGACATCTCCTAAGGGGATCCAGAGTGATGCTGTGTGATCAGGACACAAACAAAGGGGACAATGTGAAGGAGGGATGATTAACTGTGGGAGCGATTTATGTTGGGGATGAGGGAGTCAGTACAGGGCATTGGGTTCAGCATTATTGTGCCATTTGGTTTGACACACTCAGGTTTCTTGAATCACTGCAGTATGAGTCCTTTACCTTTTCTGGCAGCAGTGCCAGAGAAACTCAGCTCCAGAGAAACTCAGGCTGATCCTCATCCTGTTCTTCCTGCTCCTTGAGAAGACTATTACAAATCTCGACACTTGGTGCATACTGAAGGGAGATTCAAGGCCTGCTCTGTCACCTGAAACCCATCTTCAGCAACTGACCTACTCAATGATCATCTGTGTGCTGATGCGATCCTTGTTATATCCCCCATCTGCAAATCTACTGGATTTTCTCATGAGTCTTCAGAGAGCAGACCTTGTCTCCAAGGACGAACCTCCCCATGCTTGGTGGAGCTTTAAGGACTTGGAGCTGATGAGACAGTCTCAGTGGGGAGGCATCATGGAGGCTCCTGGAACCTCTTCCATGGAACTGCATGAGAACATGTTGGTTGTTAGCAGCCAGCAGGATATTTATGGAGTAGATTCCCTTTGATTGATGAAAGTTACTGGTTGGTCTGAGAGCATCTTGATCACTCTATCCAAGGACTCTCTTGTTCGGATTGACTTCATTGATTGTAAAGTGGATGCAATAGGCAGGGCTAGCAAACATGGCATCGGTCACCGGGAAACTGCACTTGTGCCAAGCAGAATATGGCATCATGAAAATCCTAGAGATGAAGTAATTCTGGGGGGCAGAGGTGAATGAGGACTATAATCGTCACTGTCAGTGGCCACCAACTTGGTCCACTTACCTGCTCTGGCCTACATATGACTCCAGACTGACAGCTACATGGTTGAATCTTATCTGCCCTCTGGGCAATTATGTATGGGCAATGAATGCTGGCCTGGACAGCGATGTCTTCATCCCATGACTCAATAAAAATAACACTTGGGTGGAAGCCTACTCTAGAAAGCTGCAGGTGTCAGCAATGAGCTGCATGGAAATTTTGACCCCTCTGATACACTGTTGTTTCATTACAGCCAGAATGCTGAGCATCTGTCTGCATTCTCTGGAGCAACACTTCTGTTAGCTAAAATTCATCTTCTATCATGTCAAATGGCAAATGGTTAAGTGGACGCTGGCTGCTGCTGCTGGTGCTGTTCCTGAGGTTCCTGGTGCTGCTGGTGTTGTCCCTGAGGTTCCTGGTGCTGCTGGTTTTGTCCCTGAGGTTCCTGGTGCTGCTGGTGTTGTTCCTGAGGTGCTCCTGGTGTTGTTCCTGAGGTTCTTGGTGCTGCTGGTGTTGTCCCTGAGGTTCCTGGTGCTGCTGGTGTTGTCCCTGAGGTTCCTGGTGCTGCTGGTTTGTCCCTGAGGTTCCTGGTGCTGCTGGCTTTGTCCCTGAGGTCCCTGGTGCTGCTGATGTTGTCCCGGATGCTCCTTTTACTGCTGGTGTTGCTGCTTTTATTCCTCTTCATCTACGTTACAGGTCTGTAGTGCAAGTGTTTAAACTGCTCCTATTCAACAACGATGACCCTGGTGAAGTGCAGATCAAAATGAGAAAAATCCGAGGCAGCAGACATGTGAAATCGCTTAGGAACATCTTTCATCTGTGCCAGGAAGCAGCTGTCCTGTTCCAGCAGTTAAAACCTTGCCAGTCTGTGAATATCACGGTCCAGTCTAATCCCACTGAACTCTTATTGACATTAACAAGTTTCAGAAAGATTTGGATGATGAAGCTCCAAAGCTTGGTTCAAATTACATTCGAGCATCTTTTGATGTATTTAATTCGCAGACCCCCATCCCCAAGGAAGTTTGATGGATGTCTTCAAAAGCACACCGGGTAAATCGGGAAGAAATGGAATCATGTCAAGTTTCCAACATGCTGCCGGTTTGGGAAGCTTTAAGCTTTGCTATGGTCTCGTAGCTGCTGCCCCTGCCCTTGCAGGTTAAGGTTCAGTCCTCATCACTTCTAAAACCACTACTTGATACACACATGGGCAGCTGGTTCTTGCATAATCCAGGCAGTACAAGATGAGCCATTGTGTTTCACAGACTATTTCATCATCAGTGTCTTTTCATATAACCTGCAATCCTGTTCTCAGACACATAATTATGGAGCTATTTTTGGGAGTCAGTGACATGTTTTTATTGGAAGTCAATTCCATATATTCATTATTCTGTGGTGAAGAAAAGACTTTTAATCTCTAATTTTGCTTGAAGGTTGCTAATTTTGTATTCAGGATAATGATGCTCTGTGTGTCTACATGAACCAACCTTCAACAATTCAGCATTTTAGTTGTCCCAAATGTATTACTGTTAATTTTCTTCTCAAGCTCCAATAAACCCATTGTAGATCAGAGTAATGAGAGGCGATCTTATTAAAACATGAAAGAGTCTTAGGGGGATTGACAGAGTAGAGGCGGAAAGGTTGTTTCCCCTTGTGGAAGAAACTAGGAGAACGTAAGGACTGCTGATGCTGGAGAGTCAGAGTGATAAAGCGTGGCACTAGAACAAGCACAGCAGGTCAGGATGTATCCAAGGAGCAGGAGAGTTGAGGTTTTGGGCACGACCCTTCTTGAGGATCAAGTGCATAATCTCAGAATAAGGGGGTTGCACAATTAAGGTAGAGATGAGGAGGATTTGTTCCCTCTCAGATGACAGTGAATTAATGGAATTCTTTACCACAGAGGGCTGTCAAGGCTGGGTCAATAAGGATGAGATTCAAGGCTGAGGTAAAGTTTTAATCAGTAAGGGAATCAATGGCTGTGGGGAAAAGGCAGGAAAGTGGAGTTGAGGATGACCAGATCAGCCATGATCTCAGTGGAAGGAGGAGCAGGCTCGAGGGCCGAATAGCCTACAACTGCTCCAACACCTTGTGGTCTTATGGTGCAAGATTGGTTGCATCACAGTCCCATCTTGATTATGTTTCTTGCTCAAGTTTGAATTATCTTCAATACATCGATATCCTTTTGAATATAGACGATATAATGCCACCCAATATTCTGTGTAAGATGTATTAACAAATCATATTGAACTAAAGTTACCAGCTTTTCAGAAAAAAAGACAATATTATTTATATTTTTTCTCAAATTAATTAATTCAGCAGAACCCATGGTTCTTCAAGCAACTAATTCATAAGAATGAAACAAAATCAATGAATCATAATGATGTTATTGTAGAACACACTAGTGGACTGTAATTGACAGGTCACTAAGTGCCTGCGCCCTTCACAAAAGCTTCCTGACCTGTCAACTGTTTTCAGTATTTTATTTTGTTTCTTTATTTAACTTCAAATTTTCAATGTCTGCTACTTTTTTATTTCCATCCTAAAAGGCGACCCTTCAACATTTATTGAGCGAATTTGCTCAATGGAGAACTGTAATACAAAACAGCAGAGAAAAAAGAATGGGGGCGATAAAATGGGCAGCTGGAAAAGCACAGCAGGTCCGACAGCGTCAGAGTAGCAGGCAAGGCGACATTTCGGAACAGGACCCTTTATCAGGTCTGGGGAAGGGGAAGGAAGCTTGGAGATAGGTAGAAGGGGGTGCAGGGCTGGGGCAAAGATACATGGAATGGTGATAGGTAGATGCAGGTGGTGGTCATTGTGATTGGTCAGTGGGAAGGGTGGAGCAGATAGGTGAGAAGGAAGATAGGCAGGTTAGGTCAGGTCAAGGAGATGGGGAGGAGAGGGAGGGCTGGTCATGGGATGAGCTTGAGGATGGGGAGATTTTAAAACTGGTGAACTCTTTGTTGAGGCCATTGGGCTGGAAGCTCCTGAGATGGAAGATGAGGTATTGTTCCTCCAGTTTGCATGTGGCCTCAGTTTGACAGTGGAGAAGGCCCAGGATGGACATGTTGCTGAGGGAGTGGGAGGGGGAGTTGAAATAGCTGGCAACTAGAAGATGAGGTTGATTGGAGCATACAAATCACAGATGCTCTATGACCCAGTCCCCGAGTTTGCACTTGGTCTCCCCGATATAGAGGAGACCACACTGGGAGGAACAGATACAATAGACCAGGTTAGAAGAAACGCAGGTAAATCTTTGCCGGATTTGGAATGATTGTGTGGGGCCTTGGACAGGGATGAGAGGGAAGGTGTAGGGGAAGGTGTTGCACTTTCTGCAGCTGTATGGAAAGGTACTGGGTGTGGAGGAGAGGTTGGTGGGGAGTGTGGAACTGATGAGGGAGTCACGGAGGGAACGATCCCTACAGAAAGCACATGGGGTAGGGAAGGAAATATCTTTTTGGTGGTTGGGTCTTGGCAGGTGGCAAAAATGGCAGAGGATGATGCGTTGGATTTGGAAACTGGTGGGATGGTATGTGAAGACTAGAGGGACTCTATTCTTGTTGTGGTTGGTGGGAGGAGTTTTGAGGGCAGAGATACAGGAAATGGAGTGATGCAGTTGAGGGCATTATTAATGACAGGAGAAGGGAAATTATGGTCCTTGACATAAGAGGATATCTGGGATGTCCTGGAATGGAATCCTTCATCCTGGAAGCAGATGCGGTGGAGGTAGATGTATTAGGAGTCTAGGATTGCATTGTTGCAGGAGGGCAGGTGAGAGGAAGTGTAGTCGAGGTAGCTGTGGGAGTTGGTGGGTTTGAAATGGATGTCGGTGCTAAGTTGGTTACCGGAAATAAATATCCTTACTTAATAAATGAATGTGCCTTGGACCACACTGGCATTGTGAACTCCACTCCAATTCCTGCTGGTATTCCCAGATTCTCTGTGGTCACTCTAAATTCAGCAACCTTTTTACATTTGTACAAAAAAATTAATTTGCCCAAAGCTGTCCCAATCCATAAAGCTGGACTAGACTTACCCCTGGTCAGTACATGATGCTTTTCCACTGATTACATGAACTTTGTGATGTTCATTTGTGGTGTGCTGCCCTTATGGAAATGTTGGGATATGCTCTGGGGAATGTTAACATAATGGTCATGGTTACTGGGTCAATAATTCAGAGGTATGATCTAATGATCCAGTAACATAAATTTAAATCCCATCATAGCCCTAGGGAATTTTCGATTTATTTGATTGAATAA
Organism: Chiloscyllium plagiosum; assembly: GCF_004010195.1. NCBI lineage: Eukaryota > Metazoa > Chordata > Chondrichthyes > Orectolobiformes > Hemiscylliidae > Chiloscyllium > Chiloscyllium plagiosum. The sequence continues at coordinate 86,989,546 of NC_057714.1, read as the reverse complement.
ATTTGGAATAAAAAACTGTTACAGATAACAGTAAGCAGAAAACTGCTGATTATCACCAAAAGTAACTAATTTGGTTCAATAATGTCCTTTCTAAAAGAAAGCCAGCCATCCTTACTCAGTCTGGTTTTTTTTCAGTCATCGACAGGAAGCATCACTGGCAGAAACACATTTATTGCCCATCCCTGACTGTCCATGAGAAGGGCGTACCTTCTCTGACAAACTACTGTCGTTTGTTGTAACAGTTTGTTACAGCAGAGTGGTGTGTTAGGTTACTTTACTGGACAATTGAGAATTGAATACATTGCAGCAGTTATACAGTAAGAATGGAACTAGACAGAACTCCCTGCATTGCTGTGGTCTCTGAATTCCAACACGACTAAGGCATACTAAGGTGAAACAATGTATTGTAGACAGAGCTAAGTGATCCCACAACCCCAGCATAGATGTTGAATTGCAAAGCTCTATAATCCTTCCAAATCCAATTATGAAAAACAAACTAGCTTTTATGCTAAAGATTTGAGCTACAAAACTGTTCCTACCGCACAATGGAGAAAATTATCCAGGAATCTTCCGTCCCAAAATATAATTTGGATAAATCCAATCTGACAAAGCCTACTCTCAATCATCCACAAAGTGTCTTGAATAATGCCATCAATATCACTTTCTCAGCAGTTATTCAGATGTGGGTGTACTGTACCTTTAAGAGAGTTAAAAGCTAGCAGAACTACCTGGCAGCATAAATGTCTGAATAAGTTACAATGTAACATGTGGACTAGCAGCTAGGCTAACTGGTTGTCTGGAGACAAAAACATATTTGAACTCGGCCAATCAGTTTGAATCATACCCCCCAGAAATACCAAACTCCAACCAAGTTTGAATTTAGTATATTGACAATCTTAAAAGCTTTGGAGCATATGACTGGGGAAAATTGAACAATTGAGAGGAGAACTGCCATGCCACCAGCATGTAGACTGCCCAAAAAATAGCTCTCTTAAAGACACATTTATCGATCTGTGACCTCTGAAGCAGATTCCCTAAGAAAAGAAGACACACGAAGATGCACATAGAAGATTCGATAGCTTGCAGGTTTTGAAAACTTGAATTTTTGGTAAATCTTAATTGGGGAGTTTTATCGGACGAGTTTTGTGGAAGATAAGATAAAAGGTGGGTGAGCGGAAGGAGTTGTAAATAGCTGTTACGTAATTATTCTCTGTTATACTTTAAGAAATTTAGTTAATTTTTACTTTAAGTAAGTCTTGACCTCTTGAATGTTTCTGTGTTGCTGGTGTAAATTAAGCAGGAGGGTTTACCCCACGTTGTAACAGTTTGGGGGCTCGGGTCTGGGATTTGAACTGGTTTAGACAGATTTGAATAGATTTGGGGTTATGAAAAACCCCAGCAGATTTAAACACTTGCAGGTTAATACTCTAAATCTTTAAATTAAATGTAGGTGAGACAATTTGTTTAATTTTGGTGACCTGTGGTTGACTAAATTAAAAGTGAGAGAAATGGCTCTTAAAATTGCAAAAGAGGTTCTGGGATTTGAAGATGATTCTTAAATTTGCCCAAAAAGTTTAGAAGGAAAGAAAAAGGCCATACTTTTAGAATTAGCAAATAAATTAGATTTGGGTTTAACCAAGGACAAAAGTAAAGCTGAAATTGTAAGGGAGTTATTCAAACACTTAAGTATGTTAGAGAAACAGACAAGTGCAGTAGGGGTAGAAAAACTTAAATTACAATTGAGGAAAATGGAGTTAGAAGATAAACAAAGAGAGAGAAAGAGAGAAAGAAAAAGAGAGAAGAGAGAGAAAGGAAAAAGAGAGAGAGAAGGTTCTTAGCTCAGCATAGAGAGAGAAGAAAGGGAGAGAGAATGAGAGAGAGAAGCGAGAGAAAGACAGAGAATTTGAACTTGAGAAATTGTGACTTAGTCAGCAAATTCAAGTTAACAGGATGGAGATTAAAAGAGAAGGTAATGATATATATAAATATGTCAAAACTCTGCCACATTTTGATGAGAAAGGTGTTGAAGCCTTCTTTATTTCATTTGAAAAATTGGCTCGGCAGATGCAGTGGTCCAAGAATTTATGGATAATGCTAGTTCAGACTAAGCTGGTAAGCAGAGCTAGTGAAGTATTTGCTGCACTGTCAGATGAGGGGTCAAGATATTATGTAGAGGTTAAACAGACTATTTTAAGTGCTTATGAATCGGTACCAGAAGCACATAGCCAGTGGTTCAGAAACACAAAGAAGGAACCAGGTCAGACTTGTGCTGAGTTCGAAAGAATTCAACATAGTCATTTTGATTGATGGGTGCATGCTTTGAAAATAGATAAGAGGAGTTTAAAATCTCACTTCCAGAGGTGGTAAGAATTCACGTGGAAGAACAGAAAGTTCAGGAAGTGAGAAGAGTTAGCAGATGAGTAAATGTTGGTGAATAAGACAAGCTTCCGGCCATAAATTCATTCTGTAGGAATAGAAGTTGGGAGAAGGGGAGATCCTACACTATGAAACTAAGAGTAGAGAGCACTAGTAAAAATTTACCACAGGATTAAAACAAAAGCCAAACAGGGTGGAAAGGAGGTGAAAAGCCTCAGGTGTTTCCACTGTGGTAAAGTGGGACACATAAAGTCACTGTGCTGGTCGTTAAAAAAAGGCGCTGTGGGAAAAGATGTGGTAAAAGAAGCTAAGCAAGTGGCATTAATGAAGATAGGAGAGGAGACCCCAAGAAGAGCCGAGGAGCTGCAGGAGAGTGCACAGCCTCAGCAGGGGCTGAATATGGAGTTAGTCCTGATCTCTATAAAGAATTTGCCTCTGTGGGGAAAGTTTACTCAGAAAGAACAGGGAGAGAAGGACAAGAAGTTAGAATTTTGAGAGATACAGGATCTAACCAGTTGCTGATAGTAAGGGATGAGTGAGTATGCAGTCTTTCTGATCTGTTACCTGTGAGTGTGGTAATTTGTACGATAGATGGACAGAAATTTAGCATTCCCCTATGTAAGATTGGGTTAGAATGCCAACTCAAGATTGGGGAAGTCAGGAATTCGGTTTGTTCTTGGGAATGATTTGGCAGGATCCAAGGTGGGAGTGACATCCCTTGTTATGGAGAAGCCCAAGGAAGACCAAGGAACTGAGGGATTAAAACAGAAATATCCTGGTATTTTCCCAGACTGTGTGGTAACCAGATCCCACTATCATAAGTCATAGCACGAAGCAAAAAGTAAAGAGAAAGATGAAGGAGTTGAGCTTCAGTTAGTAGATATCTTTAAGAGAGTTAAAAGCTAGCAGAACTACCTGACAGCACCAAGTGTTCTGAATAAAATACAATGTAATGTGGGCCAGCAGATGGTTGCCTGGAGACAAAAAACAAATTTGAATTAGGCCTATTAGTTTAAATTAAAGCCCCCAAAAAACCAAACTCCAATCAAGCTTGAATTTAGTATTTTGACAATCTTAAAAGCTTTGGGGAATAAGACTGTGGAAAATTGAACAGTTGGGAGGAGAACTGCCACACCACCAGCATGTAGAGACTGCCCAAACAATAGCTCTCTTAAAAGCACCTTTATTGATCCGTGACCTCTGAACCATAATCCCTAAGAAAAGAAGACACACGAAGATCCACATAGAAGATTCGACAGATAGCAGGTTTTGAAACCTTGAATTTTTGATAAATCTTAATCAGCGTTTTTATTAGACGCACATTATAGAAGTTAAGATAAAGGATAGGTTAGAGGAAGGAGGTGTAAACAGTTGTTAGTTAATAATTCTCTGTTATACTTTAAGAAATAAAGTTGTTAAATTTTACTTTAAATGGGTCTTGGCCTCTCGAATTTTCACAGATTACTGCACGGGATAAATCTTTTCTGTGTTGGTGGTTTAAATAAGCAGGAGGGTTTACCCCATGTCGTAACAGAGCTTCTCATCAATACGTCACCAAGACCTTTGACAGCATTATTGTGTCAGTCCAAACATGGACAAAAGAACAGAATACCAGAGCCAAGGGGAGAGTGGTAGTTAGAGAAGTTAAGGCAAAACTTGCCTGAGTATCTGATCAAGAAGCCGTGGTAATATTGAGGTCAATGGAAAGTGGGGGAAAACTCTGGTATCATATTGAGCACAAGCACTGCAGTTGTTGGAGGACCTTCATCTCAATCCCAAGACATCACTGCAGAGTTCTTCAGGGTAATGTTTTAAGCCCAAACATTTTCATTTGTTCTATCAATATCCTTCCCTCAATCATACGGCCAGAAATATGGTCCATTCTGCCCTTAAAGCCATTAAATAAGATCATCGTTTAAATTTTTGTTCCAAATTCCACATTGCCTTTTACCCTGATAACATTTAATTCCCTTGCCTAACAAGAATCTATCCCAATTTGACTTAAAAATATTCAATGACCCCATCCCCATTGCCTTTCAAGGCAGACAGTTCGAAAGTCTTTGAGAAAGAAAAAAAGTCCTCTCATCTCTAATGTGAAAAGGAAACCCACAATTTTAATGTATAATGGTTTTGGACTGACCCACAATGAATACATTCTTTTCCTGCCCACCTTGTCAAGACTAATCAGGATCTTATACACTTCAATGAAGTCACCTATCACTCTTCTAAATTCTAGGGGGAATGACTTTCCATCAGATAAGCAATGCTTTCCAGATATCAATCTGGTAAATTTTCTCTGATCTGGGCGACTTAATTTCCTACCTCCTTTGTATCCTTCGCAGTTTTAGTTATTGTGCATTTGATACCCTCATCTATATCATTGATGTAGTCATAGAGTCATAGAGGTGTACAGCATGGAAACTGACCCTTCAATCCAACTCGTCCATGCCGACTAGATATCCTAAATTAATCTAGTCCCATTTGCCAGCACTTGGCCCATACCCCTCTAAAGCTTTCCTATTCATATACCCATCCAGATGCCTTTTAAATATTGTAATGTACCAGCCTCCATCACTTCATCTGGCAGCTCATTCCATACATGCACCACTCTCTGTATGAAAACATTGCCCCTTAGGTCACTTTTAAATCTTTCCTCTCTCACCCTAAACCTATGCCCTCTAGTTCTGGACTCCCCCACTCTGGGGAAAAGACCTCATATTTTTACCCTATCCATGCTCCTTATTATTTTGTAAACCTCTATGAGGTCACCCCTCAGCCCCTGATGCTCCAGGGAAAACAGCCCCACGTATTCAGCCTCTCCCTATAGCTCAAGTCCTCCAATCCTGGCAACATCCTTGTAAATCCTTTCTGAACCCTTTCAAGTTTCACAACACACTTCCAATAGGAGGGCGACCAGAATTGCTCACAAAAGTAGCCTAACCAATGTCTTATGCAATCGCAACATGATCTCCCAAATCCTATACTCAATGTTCTACCAATAAAGGAAAGCATCAATTGCAAAGAGTTGACAACCCGGCACAGACCGTTGAAAGACACTATGTGTCACATCCTGCCAAAATGAAAATGCTGATCAATCCCCTGGAAATGGTGGGTTAGGTACTAGGAGTTTAAAGGAAGTAATTGTAGAGATATTGGATTCGCTGATAGTAATTTTCGTAGAATTCTTAGATTCTGGCAAAGTTCCAAAGGATTACAAAAATGCCAATGTAACACACAAAAAGTGAGGGAGATAAAAAGGCCACTACTTAGTTTATCATCTGTCATTGGGAAAATGTTTGAGTCTAAAGGATGTAATAGCAGTGCATTTAGAAATGCACAATACAACCAGCAGAATCAGCACAACTTCATGAAGGGGAAATCATGTCTGACAAATCCATTTGAATTCTTTGAGAAGGTAACAAGCAGCACAGATAAAGGGGATCCAATAAATGCAATATTTTTGAATTCACAAAAGACATCTGAGAAATTAATGCAGAAAAGACTGCTCAGCAGGAAAAGAGCTCATGATGCTGGAGATAGTATATTGGCATGCATGGAGCAACAGCTAATTGATAGAGGGGTGTATTTTTTTGCTGGCAACCTGTAACTAGTGGAGTGCTACATGGCTCAGTGCTGGGGCTCCAAATTATTTACAACAAGTATCAATGACTTGGATAATGGAAATGAATGAATTATCACTAAAGTATTGGTGGCAATCCAGAGAAGGCTAACTGTGTTGATTCTGGATATAAAGGGATTTCATATGGGAGAGGTTGCATAGGTTGAGATTGTACTCATTGAAGTTTAAAAGAATGAGAGTTGACCTTACTGAAGCATGTAAGATTCTTATGGGCATTGATAGGGTAGATGAGGATGGTTTGTTCCTCATTGTGTGAGAGTCTAGGGCCATGGTGCATTATCCCAGAATAAAGAGTGACCATTTAACACAGAAATGAGGAAGATCTTTGTCTTGCAGAGAGTAATGAATCTGTGGAGTTCCTTACTGCAGAGGGCTGCTGAGGTTGTTTTGTTTAGTGTATTCAACGCAGACATAGTTAGATTTTTATTCTGTAAAGAATCAAAGGTTATGGGGAAAGGCAGGAAAGCGGATTTGAAGTTTATCATATTAGCCATGATTTGTTTTGCATGCTATGGTCTTATTGTGAACAAGATATTTTTGTCCATTGGCTAGTTCATATGTTTTCTGCCAGCTAGCTAATCTTCTATCCATGCTACTATGTTACCACCTATATCTCAACTCCTACTTTGCAAAATAACATTTTATGTGGAACCTTGTCAAATGCCTTCTGGAAATCCAAGTACACTACAAGAATCTGCTCCCCTTTATCCACAGTACATATTAATCCTTCAAACGATTCCAATAAATTGGTTAAATGGGATTTTCCTTTACAAAATTATGCTGATACTTCCAAATTATCAAGTCACTTTATAATCTCCTTATTGATCAATTCTAACACTTTCCCACAACAGCTGTCAAGCTCACCACCCATAATTTCCTGGTTTATGCCTCATTTTCTTCTCTAACAGAAGGGTTTATTTGCTACATTCCAGTCTAACGGAACCTTTCTAGAATATACCAAATTTTGGAAAATTGACAACACATCAACTATTCCTTTACCATCTCATCAGTGGATCAGGACCTGGTGATCTTATCAACTTGTAATTTCATGAGTTGTTCAGTATAGCTTCCTCAGGTATTCCCCAACTGGAAACTCTGGATGAATCAGGGCATACAGAACCTGCTAAAAACCAGGTGCGAAGCCTTCAGATCAGGAGACCAACCCAAATATAAGGAATCCAAGTATGATCTTCGCAGAGCCACTAAGACAGCCAAGGACAATAATGATCCAAACTAGAGACCCAGACACCCGGCAACTATGGCAAGGACTGAATGACATCACAGGTTCTAAAAAGAGACAGTGTAAGATAGCACAATGGCACATCCCTCCCAAATCGTCTCAACGCCTTCTGTGCTTGCTTTGAGCAGACTTTTGGCAGAGAGGTAACACCTATTCCGACAAGTCCTGATGAACTTATCCCAACAGTCACTGCATCAGAGGTCAGATCAGTTTCCTTCATGTGAATCCAAGAATAGCTGTGGGACCAGATGGAGTACCAGGCCATACGCTTAGAGCATGAGCAGAACAACTGGCAGAGGTCTTCTCGGACATCTTCAACCTCTCCCTGCAGCAGGCCACTGTCCCTGCCTGTTTCAAGAGGGCCAGCATCATCCCTGTGCCTAAGAAGGCTCACGCAGCATGTCTCCGACTACCGTCCAGTGGTCCTAACTTCGGTGGTCATGAAGTGCTTTGAAAGGCTGGTCATGGCATTAATCAACTCCAGCCTCCTCACTACTCTTGACCCACTGCAATTTGCCTATTGGACCAACAGATCCACGTCAGATGCCATATCACTTGTCCTTCACTCCTCCCCAGAACATCTTGACACCAAACACAGGTATGTAAAAATGCTACTCATTGACCACAATTCAGCCTTCAACACAATTATCCCCAATTACTAAACATAGTGATCTTGGACTAAGCCCTGCTTTCTGCAACTGGTTCCTCAGTTTCCTGACCCACAGGCCACAATCAGTGAAGATTGGGGACAATATTTCATCCTCACTAACACTCAACACTGGAGCCCCCCAAGGGTGCATACTCAGCCCCCTACTGTACTCACTGGATACCCTTGACTGCGTCGTCAAATACCAGAGTAATGCCATTCACAAATTCGCTGCTGACACCACCATTGTTGGTCGAATCTCTGACGGTGATGAAACAGACTATAGACGGGAGGTGGAAGACCAGGAAAAATGGTGCACTGAGAACAATCTAGTTCTCAATGCCAGCAAAACCAAGGAAGTCATTGTTGACTTTTGGCGGGATATTACTCATGCCCCCCTACACATTAACAGGAGAGAGGTGGAACGAGTGGAAAGTGTCAAGCTCCTGGGAGTAGTCATCTAAAACAAGCTTTCTTGGACTCTTCATGTGGACGCACTGGTTACAAAAGCCCAACAATGTCTCTTCTTCCTCAGGCAGCTGAGAAAACTTGGCATGATTGTGAATACCCTTGCCAACTTTTATAGGTGAGGCAGCATCCGAGGAGCAGGAAAATCAACATTTCAGGTAAAAGCAAATTCCTGATGAAGGGCTTTTGTCCAAAATGTTGATTTTCCTGCTCCTTGGATGCTGCCTGACCTGTTGTGCTTTTCCAGCACCATTATAATCTTGACTCTAATCTCTAGTATCTGCAGTACCCACTTGGGCCTAACTTTTGTAGATGTGTCATCGAGAGCATTCTGTCTGGGTGTATCACTACATGGTATGGCAACTGTACCATTCAAGATCGGAGACGGTAACAGAGAGTGGTGAACTCGGCCCAGACAATCACAAAGGCCAACCTTCCATCTATAGAATTCATCTACCAGGCCCGCTGTCAAGGAAAGGCTGTCAGCATTCTCAAAGATCCATCCCACCCTGGCCATGTTTTTCTACAACCTCTACCATCAGGGAGAAATTACCAAAAACTGAACACACGCACCAGCCGGTTTCGCAACAGTTTCTACCCAACTGTTGTTAGAATACTGAATGGCCTCTCAAACTCTTAACATTCGCCTGTAGCTGTGTTTTGATTTTTGCCACTGTTTACCTATTATTTACTTATCTATGCTATTTAACTATGTGATCTGCCTGTATTGCTCACAAGACAAAGTTTTTCACTGTGCCTCGGTACATGTGACAATAAATTCAATTTAATTCAATTCAATTCAATTCAGTGCTTGCAATTTAACCAATTCAAAGCATTGCCTTGAGAAGACTGAAAGGACATGTACCCACATTGGGTCAGTTTTAACTAACAAAATAGGTGATAGTCATTCTCAGGTTCAATTCTCAGGAAGTGCCTAGGCCAGAGTCAAATGCCTTGGTTTAAAATTTAAGCAAAACTTGTCAGTTAACTGTCAGTCATCATCTACCAGGCACATTCTCCATCACAACACTCTTACCAATTAACGAGCACAGTATAAACAATGCATTTCCCTCTACATTGTTATTTCCTATGAGTGGTTCTGTTGTGTGCAAGACAAAATGCTTTCAGAAAATGTTATTTTTAGCAATACTCCAGTTTTAGCAAAAACAATTACTATATTATATATAGTCCAATAGTAATATATTATACCATTGCAACTCTATTTCAGGAGTCATGATGTCAAAATTGGAAGCATTTTTGATATTCAGAATATTCAGGTTATGGGTTTATGGGTTTATGTCATTTTACAGGTTTTTAGCATAATTTCAGTCGACAACTCAGTAAATTAGTAAGAAAGGAAAGAAATGGATCCACATTTATATAGCACCATTCATAACCTCACAATGTCTAAATGTGCATAATAACCAATGACATACTTCTGTAGGATAGTCACTGCTGTAATGTGAGATGAAGTATTACACCATATGGACATCAGGGTCAATTGTGTGGAGCCTATCTTTTGCTCAGGAAAAAGGAGTTGAAAGGTTCAGGGTAAGATGTGCATGCTCCATCAGCACTGGGATGGAGGCCACTTTCTTCCATTATTCTTTCATGAGATGTCAGTGCCATTGGCAACATTTGTTGCCTATCCCTTGGATCGATTGCCCTTGAACAGAGTGATAGCTTCCAATTCTGGTAAGGACCAACCACCTTGCTATGGGTCTGGAGTTTATAGATAGGTTAAACCAGGTAAGGAAAGCAGATGAAATTTGTTTCTTTAAAGGACAATAGTGATGGCTTTTTATGACAATTGATGATCATTGTCATGGTCAGTAATATTGAGAGACTAGCTTTATATTTTTGAATTTAAACTTCACGGGTACTACGGAGGGTTTTAAATCCATGTTTCCAGTAAATTAACCATTGCTTCTGGATTATTATTCCTGTGACATTACCAATATACCATCATTTCCTCATGCAACACAGATTTAAATGAAATAATCCATTGCCTTTGCAAACAGGGTGAAACTCTAACTTCATCCCTGTTTTATGAATTGGCTGCAGTTTGTGCACACGTACACAGCTATCTTTGGCATACAGCCCTGAAGGGGACCACTGGTGAGTGCCACCAAAAAGTTCTGTATAAAATGTTATGCTTACCTTGATGTGCAGCCCGATGGAGCAGAAACTAATGTCTAGGCCGCTTTCTTTTCGTGGAGACATTTAGCTGAGGCCCCGCCTCCCTGCTTGGATGGACAAAAGAATCCCTTGGCACTTTTCAACAGAAGCTCAGCGTTCTCTCAGTCTTGTGACCAACATTCATCCTTCACCAGCAATTTAATAATTCATCTGACTGCTGCTTGAGGGCCCCTGCTGGCTCAAAATTGATTGCTGTTTTGCCCAGAAACCAGCAGTAAATGCACTTCAAAAGCAAATCAATACATGTGAAATATTTTGAGAATATGAAAGGTGTTTTATAACTGCAAACTCTTTCTTTCTGCCAAAATTGCTGGAAAGGTACTAACTTGATCATTAGTATGTGAGGTAGATGTGTAGTCAGTTTAACGACTGGAAACAAAATGAGGTTTGAAGTTAACACAAGCTTAATCCATTCAAATCTAAAAGTAGAAAATGCTGGAAACACTTAGCAGGCCAGGCAGCATGTGTGAAGAGAGAAAAGATGTTCAGAATTCAAGTCAATGATAATGTATGGATCTTTCATGATCTTCAGTTTTTATTTCAGATTTCCAGCATTTGCGATGTTTGTCTTTAATGTTCCTGATAAATTGGTGTCACGATCATTTTTGTTCTTCCCAAAAAAGCAATCTCAGCAATCTCTGCAGAGTGAGTCAATGACAGACTATTACTATCCGTCAGGATTGCAATGAAGAGAGTTCTATCAGGGTCACTCAATGACTTTTATGAAAAAGACAGTGAAGTGTAAAGGGGCTCTGACTTGTTAGAAGCTGAAATACAGAACTGAAATTATAGTACCAACGGGATTGTGATTATATAAACCATTGTGCATTGGGAATAAAAGAATAGAGTTTTAATAATGAAGGAAATATTACCATTGCTGGATCCAACACTGCAGTATGGTTTATCCCTATAGATTGTAATATGTGTTACTGGATACAAACAGATGGTTGAGGCATTCAGGTGGGTAAATACAGAGACAATCTGAATGGCCTAATCCTGTTCCCATGTTCATATCTGATCTAGGCTTCAAAATAATTGATCTCCTCACAGAGACCCACAAATATGTGGTGAAATTGGTGCCTTTGTAGCAGCAGTGTTTTCTTAAATTCCTATCCCATGCCATTTCATCCTTCCCAAGTAATCTCTTTCATGCCGCATCCATCTCATTGTTTCACCCCTTGCATATCACTTCTATCCCATTCCCTATCCCATCCCTTCTTCTGCCATCACATTGAAACAAAAGCAGACCATTCAGTTCATCCAAACTGCTCTGCCATACAATTCATGGCTGATCAGCCACCTCAACACCATTTTCCTGTTCTGTCACCAAATCCCTTGGTATCATTAATCTATGTCTCCTGTTTCTAGACCAACCAGCCAAGGGAAACAAACTGTCTATGTCCACTCTGTCATGCCCTGTAAGATCTTTGTAATGTTCAATGGAACCCCCTCTCATTCTTCAAAACTCCAGAGGATATAGACTCAATCTTCCTCTTTAGAAAATTTTGTTACCCCAGGGGTTAGTCTGGTGAACCTCTATTGCACTAAGGCAAGAATATCCTTGCTTGGATAAGGAAAACAAATCCTTGTGCCGTGTCACCAAGGATCTATACAAATAGAGCAAGGTGTCTTTGCATCCGCAGTCAAATCCCTTTCTGATGAAAGCCAACATACCATTTGTCTACCTGTTCTGAGGAAGGGTCTCTCGACCTGAAACATTAACTCTGATTTCTCTTCATAGATGCTGCCAGACCTGTTGAGCTTTTCCAGCAACTTCTCTTTTTGTTTCTGATTTATGGCATCTGCAGTTCTTTCGATTTTTATACCAGTTGTCTTCCTTACTGACTGTTGCACCTGTATGGTAGCTTTTAAGAACAAGGACACCCAGATCCCCTTGGAACAACACTTTTCAAGCTCTCACCATTTAAGAAATATTCTGTGTGTCTGTTTCTTCTACCAAAGTAGATAACTTCACGCTTATTTGCATTTTATTTCATTTGCCATGTTCCAGCTCATTCACTTACCCTGCCCCATTTCCCCGAAACCTTTTTGCATCCTCCTGACAATTTGCATGACCATCTTCAATGTGATCTCTCCCATGTATTCCCACATACTCCCTTGCTGTTGTTAATCCCCATGCAGCCATCCCCCCAAGTGTAAAACTATTGCCTTTAATATAAATGCCACACATATGCCGTGACACTCTCATATCTCAAAGTGTAATTGAATGCAATAAATGACATCAGTTAAAATGCTGGAGTGTCGGTGGCTGAGGGGTGACCTTATAGAAGTTTACAAAATTATGAGGGGCATGGATAGGATAAATAGGCAAAGTCTTTTCTCTTGGGTGGGGGAGTCCAGAATTAGAGGGCATAGGTTTAGGGTGAGAGGGGAAAGATATATAAGGGACCTAAGGGGCAACGTTTTCATGCAGAGGGTGGTACATGTATGGAATGAGCTGCCAGAGGAAGTGGTGTAGGTTGGTACAATTGTAACATTTAAAAGGCATTTGGATGGGTATATGAATAGGAAGGGTTTGGAGGGATATGGGTCGGGTGCTGGCAGGTGGGACTAGATCGGGTTGGGATAACTGGTCAGCATGGATGGGTTGGACCGAAGGGTCTATTTCCATGCTGTACATCTCTATGACTCTATGACCAAGTTATAGTCTAATAGGTTTATTTGGAAGCTCTGCTCCTTCATCAGGTGGTTGTGGAGTATAAGATCATAAGACACAGAATTTATAGCAAAGGTTTACAATGTGATGTAACTGAAATTATATATTGAAAAGACCTGGATTGTTTGTTAAGTCTCTCACCTCTTAGAATGAGCATGTTGGTTTCAGTTCTTTCTTATGTAAATCGCAAAACTTTTTGAAAGTTACATTCTCAAGTGAACCTTAACAATTGGTGTCATGTCGACCCAGATAATGCATTTAAGGTGTGAGGTGCCCTGTGTGAGGCTGTCTGTGCCACAATGTTCAGACTGATTCTAATCTAAAAAACAGATTTACAGAATCTTACATGGATTCATGCAGTTTTTTGAGCAAAATAAAATTTAATTCTGCAAGTATAAATCCACCCCACAAACTTATATGTGTATCTGTGTTTGTGCATGTGGGTGTGTGTGTGGGGGATGGTTATGAGTGTCTGAGAGACACCAATTGTTCACTTGAGAATGTAATGTTAAAAAAGTTCTGCGATTTATATATGAAAGAACTGAAACCAACATGTTCATTCTAAAAGGTGAGAGACAATCCAGGTCTTTTTCAATATATGATTTCAATGACATCACACTGTAAATGTTTGCTATGAATTCTGTGTCTTATGATCTTATATTCCGCAACCACCTGATGAAGGAGGGGCGCTCCAAAAGCCAGTGCTTCCAAATTAACCTGTTGGACTATAACCTGGTGTTGTGTGATTTTTAACGTTGTACACCCCAGTCCAAAGCCAGTATCTCCAAATCATAAATGACATCAGGTTGGAAACTTGCAGTTGTAAAATTGCAGTTAGAAACCTCTTCACTGGAACAAAACCTTTTGTCTCCATCAGACTCTGATGTAATTCCACAGTTCTTGCACTAAGCCAGGCAATCAGTGCCTTCCTTATAAGGTTCTTAGCTGCATGAGAAAAATTGAAATAAGGCTAAAGATAAAATAATAGATTTCCAACAGCACTCTCATTTCTTTTGAAAGTCCCAAAACATCACACATTGAATTAATTATCCAGCGTGGTTCTGTGAGATAAAACAGGAAATGTTTTCTGTGCAGTGAAGTGCAACAAACTACAAGAAAAAGGGTTTCGACAAATTTTAGTTAGCAACCACTTCCCTATGACAACAGCTAAGTGAAAGTTGGAAGAGCCATGCCTGATTCAAAACAAAGAAACCTCCACCTCACTGCAGGTACCTTGATGGATTAAAGAAATTATAGACTTGGCCCACTCACTACCTAATACTGTACGACCTGCTGCAGAAAATCACACTGTAAGAGATCACTAATAGAAAATCACTATACCCTTTCAGCTATGTCCACAATTCGTCAATCGCATTATAGGCAATTTGCATTGACAAAACATGCTTTATACCAGAATGACTTGTAATTAGGTTTTAAAATATCTAATTATGAACTGAATGCTCAAATACAAAACAAGTCATTCCACTGACCACCAGGAAGTGTCAATAGATAAAAGCTATTATTATGACTGTAGATAGGGCGGTAACATTCCTGTGTGGGTTACAGATTTGGTGTGGATCTGCTTATTCTGATTAACAGGCAGGACCAGAGAAAGTCATTTAGCGCAGAAATGTGCTAAAGCCCAGAGGAGTCAGAGCTTCACTTAATTGGGCAAAATCCGACTTCTACCAAAACTGGCAGCAGCATGTCCTGGATGGTGACTGGCAGTGGCAATTTTGTTAGCAAGTTCTTCTCCTCCAAAACCTATAGGAAGGGTGCCCAGCACAAGGGAAGCCCATTACGGGGTGTCCAGGAGGGCACTCTCCATGTTTGGGGATATAGTGAGATGATTTTCACAGAAACCTCAAGCATAGGAGGCCCAGAGTTTTGTTGTGGGGTCCATTGGAGTGGGTTATCATTGCAGCTTACTGAGAGAAAAACAGAAACTTAACTGATTCATTTTCGCTTTTGCTTAGCTTGTCCTTTTTACTGCAATAGATCATATTGAATGGTGGAGCAGACTTGAAGGGCTGAATGGCCTCCTTCCACCACTATTTTCTATTATCCTAAAAGATTCAACACAAAAACAACAACAGCTTGTATTTATATAGCACCCTTATTGTAATAAAATGACCTAAAGCACATCACAGGAGAATTATAAAACAGTATTTAACACTAAGCCACAATAGGTGGTATTAGTGCAAGGAGCTAGGTTTTAAGGAACATCTCAAAGGAGGAAAGTGAGATAGGAAGATGGAGACTTTTAAACATAGGGAGTTTCAGAGCCTAAGGCCTAGGTAGCTGAAGCATAACCACAAATAGTGGAGTAACTAAAGTCAGCTATGCTCAAGAGGTCAGAATTATAAGGGAAATTGATAACATAACAAGTTGTGGAGAACATTGTAGAGTTTGGGAGGGACAAGACCTCATATTTTAAAAAGAAGGATGGTAATGTTAAAACTGAAGCATTGCTTCTGAGAGCCAGTGGAAGTCAGTGAGCACAGAATAATCTGTGAACAGGACCTGGTTAGTACAAGTTAGACATGGCAGCAGAGGTTTAGCGGACACCAAGTTTATAGAAGATAGAATGAGGGAGGATGGCAAGGAATGCCTTCAAAGGTCAGGTCTAGAGGTCACAAAGGTGCAATAGATGAGCTAAGTTAGAGGTAGAATCAGATGCAGAGGTGCAAACAGGCCTTTTTGAGATGGTGTAGGCAAATGCTCAGCAGCTCATTCTGGGTCAAATACAACATTAAGGTTGCAATACAGTATGGTTCAGTATCAAACAGTCGTCAAGAAGCGGGAGGGAGTTGGTGGTGGGGAATGGAATTTGTCACAGGAATAAAAGACAATAACAGCTATCTTCTCAACATTGGAGGAAATTATTGCTTATGCAGTACTGGATGTTGACTGTGCAGTTAGACAGCTCAGAAACAGTGATGGGGTCAAAAGCGATGATGGTGAGGTGGAGGTTGATGTCATCAGAAAATTATTAATTCAGAAATGGCACGTAGATAGGAAATAAGACAGGACTAAAGGGAGACACTAACAGCATGCTGCAGGAGCTGGAGAAGCAGGTACTGCAGGCAATTCTCTGCATGCTTAGATAAATAGGAATGGAGAGAAGTCCCACTCTGCTGGACACTGATGGAGAGCTTCTGAAGGAGAATCATGTGCTCAGCTGGTATCAAACACTGCAGAAAGGTCAAGAGGAATTAATAAGATGAGTAGCTTATCTTTCTTAATGTGAGTTCTACATCTCGCAGCTTGTCTTACCCAATGTAGCAATGTTTGCAAATTCACTCATAACATAAGAAACTGGGCATTGGCAAATTGGTATCGAAAGATCCAATGGATGCTTCTTATAGCTGGCTATTATATCCAGACACATAATTGTCTGGGCTAGTATAAGGTTGTTCAGTTATACTGAAGCAGAAGTGTATACTTTTAGTAGCATGTCATGCTTCCAGAGATCTAAGTAAAGATGAAGCCTGAGCTATTTATATTCTTAGGTCACATGGCATGATGCAGTGGTTATTTTATGAGCTTGTCTCATTAAGGCATATGGACATACTGTGCCTCTTAAAAGCTACACTGACATATGGCCATGAAGACATAACAGTTACAGTCACATAGAAAGTCATGAGTGACTTCAGTAAGAGCCATTTCAATACGAGCTGAAACCTGATTGGAATAATTCAAAATGGGGCTCCATGAATAATGAACACGGGTTTGGGTGACAACAATACATTCAATGACTTTAACAACATACAGCAGTACCAGCTAAGAGAAATGTCTTCTGAATATATTAAAATTAGATCAAGTACACTCTTTGTATAAGGCCTCACGTAATGTGCTACAAGATTGGATGGCTCTTTTACAATTATCTGAATAGATATTTCCTTTCCCATGGCTCCTTCTGTGACCATCTCTATCTCCACCACCTTTTTACAGTCCAGGGTGCAATGGAGATGTGTTCACTACATTATTAATTTATAGTATTATGAGCCAGACATATATATTAAACTTTCTGAAAAAAAACATTTTTCAAAACTAAAGAATGGAGTCACTGAGTCTGCGATGTTTTCAGAGGGAGGTTTGTGGGATTAAAATATATAGGTTTTGAATATAGACACAGAGAACCTATGCAGGGACAACCACCTTTTACTGTCTCTCTTTCTCTGAATCTCCTCTCATCAAAGTTTGTTCAAAAACTCATGAGAAGACTTCATTGCTGCAAGTTGTCAAGGGATGTTTAATCCCTCCTATCTCAGTTATAACAATGACCTTATCCTTCTCCATGGCCCATGTCTCTCTATGGCCTCAGGGCCTTTCCCTTCTCTATTGCCTTCTTCCTGTAGCTTTCCCCATTTCTTTACCCCTGGCCGTCTCATTTCCCATGGTGCTCTTTCTAGCCTTTAATCTGTAAACTCCTTATGTTGGGGGAGTTGGTGACAGAGGCAGATACTTTGCTATGACTGTTTGTATAATTCATAACACATAGATTTTCCACATTGTCAAACAACAATAACAGGAAGTTGAACAAATTAACCATATAGTATCGCCAAAAGTCTTCAATACTCTGTACTCTCCAAAATTACTAACATTTAAATGAGAGAATCAGAATGCTGATGCATATACTTTATCAAAAAGGAATTCTCACTGCATTACATAACATGACAAAAATGTTTCCATTGGTTGAGAATATTGGCTGCAAATGATCACTAGAGGTGAAATATAAGAATTTTTATCACACAGAGGACCATTAGACAAATGAATGTTTCCCCACAAGTGGCTTTGAGATACAGACTAACTTAATTTAAAAGGAAAGTATATAAGTTTTTTTTAAAACGAGAAATATATGAAGATATGGGGAAACAGTTGGGGTTTAGCTGAGTGCTGTAACCTTTATGATGTTGAATAGAGGATGGTGACATAAATCAATTGCTCTTTTTGTAGTGTAGCTAAGTTCTTAACTGTAAATGAGAACTATCTGTTGGTCTCAACACATTAAGCAGGGCACACTTCATTATTATTTAATTTTAATTTATATTGAAACATTTTAAAGGTGATCCCCATGTCCATGTCTCTTCTGTGTGGTGCCATAACAATAGAGAGAAAATAAATTATTTGTCATTACTCACTAATGGCTTCATCTTTTATTGGGCCTAATCTGGTCCAATTTGCAGATGATATCAAACTAGCAGGAAGATTGTTTGCGAGGCTACATCAGGGGACATTTAAGATGAGATAGAAACATTTTTTTAAGTGGACAGAACAATAACAGACAATATTTATTACAGGTAAGTGCAAAATGCTATAAAATACACTTACAAGGTCAAAGGATCCTCACATTAATTCCATGAATGATGTTGAGTTTGCTGAGGATGAAGTTTAAAGAGACAATGGGGTTCTAATGGATTCAATATGGAGCAGTCCGTAAACAAACAATACGTTCGACTGTACAGCAAATGAACAGAAAAATAATCATGAAAGATGTCAATCAAACTGCATAATCTAATGAGACCACACCTGGGTACTGTACCCAATTTTATCACCGAACACATTCATACTTTAGACCCAGTTCAGTGAAGCACCATGATGTTGATTCTTCGGTCTTGATTTTTCCAGGTTTGGTTGGGATAGTCAGCAAGGACACACTACAAGAAGTCAGTGTGACATCAGAACCATGCTCAAAAATTGCAGCACCATATTCTACCTGAAACCCAGCAGGACATACAACTCAAAAGCCTTAGACTACGAGACATTCAAAGGAATGCTTCATGACATAATCTTAAGACTGGGAAGGACCTTTTCAGCAGATACAGCACAGAGAGGGAGATGGAAAGCAATGTTACTAAGAGGGAAAGTGAGTTTAGTGAATGCGTGAATATATAGATGCTACAACAGGTGAGGAGGGGCAATTTGCTTCGCCTCATTTAACCCTATCTCAGTCTGTTGCAACAAATATTTTATATCTTAGATTGCAGCTATTGCACAAGTCAATTATAAATGTAGTGAACTACATCAGAATGAAGGAGCCAATGACATGGTTTTCTTGAGTGAAAGAAAGAATAATCTCACTATCTAGTAAACACGAGAGAAAAGTATAAAAACATAACATCAAACATACACACAAATTCAGGTAGCAAATTTAAAAAGGAGTATCTGGTATAGGTAGGAAGGTGAAAGCCTAAGCAATCTACAACTCTTTAGAGTCCTTACGGTGTTAGATTTTTAACTGCAGACCACAGTGGTTTAATTATTGACAAGTATCCTTAGCTGCAGTGAAACGTGAACATGTCTTTGAGTTCTCAATGAATAGTTGTTGCCCAAATTTGCTTTTTCACTGGGCACTGGCACGGAAGTGGTTCAGATTCAAACAGTTGCAATGGTGAAGAATGGAGTCAGTGACTAGAGAACAGATTTTGTGGTAGCGACCACAGCCAATAGCTTCAGTCTTCCACTTTGCAGGAAATCGCTGCTGAACCAGACATGAATGTGAGATAAGGATTCTGACAATGAAATAGCTGAGAAAGGTGGTGGTGAGGTGGAGTTGGGAATTAACAGTATTTGGATAGGCATTGCTGGGTTTTTGAATGTCACGACAGGTAACATACAGATGAGAAATAGGAGGAAGCCAAGGATAGATTCTCTGGGAACCTATGATTTTTAAATTAGGTCAAAAAATCACAAAATGGAATCTAGAAACATAAATCAATAATTGATTTCATGACCTTTATCACACAAACAATAACTAACCTTTTATTTGTTTATCAGTGGAAGTGAAGACTGCAGAATCAAGTGAAAAACAAATGGATGTGATTGTTAAGTTGTGATTTTCCAGCCAAGCAGATAATCCCCTCGTAACATGATAATGTTTCACCAAATAGTATTTTTATATGTGTGGAAACAAAGAAGTACTTCACTTCATTAGATGAAGCAATCTCAGACCTGAAATCAGAATAAGGATCTAGACAGGTTTATGGCTAGAAAGCATTGTATGCTGATCCTTCTCAACCTTATTATCAGGATAATGTGCTATCTTGCTACAATTCCCACAGGCACAATTATTATGGTTCAAGAAATTTTAGTAGACCTGGAGACATCTTCGAAATAGTTTTTAAGTAAATTGGCTTTTGATTTAAAGTGGCCTGAATTAGTATTCCTTTTAAAATAATTTAAGCTATTCAAGGCAAGACTATAAAAGACATTGTTCTCTATGCTACTTTCTCCCCAACCCCCACCCTCCTCTCATTTATCTCTCCACCCTTCAGGCTCTCTGCCTGTATTCCTGATGAACGGCTTTTACCCAAAACGTCACTTTTACTGCTCCTCGGATGCTTCCTGAACTGCTGTGCTTTTCCAGCACCATTCTAATCTAGACTCTGGTTTCCAGCATCTGCAGTCATTGTTTTTCCCTAAGACTATAAAATGGAAAGGGAAAGAGCACTGTTAAGAAAACAAGTTTTCAGAAGATTACCTCAGATTACAACAGGATCTGGACCAGATGGGCCAATGGGCTGAGAAGTGGCAGATGGAATTTAATTCAGATAAATGTGAGGTGCTGCATTTTTGGAAAGCAAATGTTAGCAGGACTTATACACTTAATGGTAAGGTCCTAGGGAGTGTCGCTGAACAAAGAGACCTTGGAGTGCAGGTTCATAGCTCCTTGAAAGTGGAGTCGCAGGTAGATAGGATAGTGAAGAAGGTGTTTGGTATGCTTTCCTTTATTGGTCAGAGTATTGAGTACAGGAGTTGGGAGGTCATGTTGCGGCTGTACAGGAGATTGGTTAGGCCACTGTTGGAATATTGTGTGCAATTCTGGTCTCCTTCCTTTCGGAAAGATGTTGTGAAACTTGAAAGCGTTCAGAAAAGATTTGCAAGGATGTTGCCAGGGTTGGAGGATCTGAGCTACAGGGAGAGGCTGAACAGGCTGGGGCTGTTTTCCCTGGAGCGTCGGAGGCTGAGGGGTGACCTTATAGAGGTTTACAAAATTATGAGGAGCATGGATAGGATAAATAGGCAAAGCCTTTTATCTGGGGTCGGGGAGTCCAGAGCTAGAGGATATAGGTTTAGGGTGAGAAGGGAAAGATATAAAAGAGACCTAAGGGGCAACTTTTTCACATAGAAAGTGGTATGTGTATGGAATGAACTGCCAGAGGATGTGGTGGAGGCTGGTACAATTGCAACATTAAGAGGCATTTGGATGGGTATATGAATAGGAAGGGTTTGGAGGGATATGGGCCGGGTGCTGGCAGGTGGGACTAGATTGGGTTGGGATATCTGGTCGGCATGGACGGGTTGGACTGAAGGGTCTGTTTCCATGCTGTACATCTCTATGACTATGACTCTATGACTATAAGAGAATTCACAAGCATTTGGAGGATGAAGGATTTGGAAGTTTTAAAATACCTTACAAATTTGGGTGAAATTGTGTAAAATATTAATTAAACGTTTCAGAGCATGGAGAAACATGTAGTATAATAGTTAATAGGTATGTTCATGTCAAATTATTTCCGATATGAAGCAAGATAACAAAAGATAGAAGACACATACATATGTTCCAGAGCTGACCTCAGTGTATACCTAAAGTCAAGAACTGCTACTCAAGGGAGCAGTACACAATTATATGCTCATTACACCTGAAAAGAAGCTTTAAGACTGAAAACATCCCAATGATATTTTAAAGACAAGTATCAATGTACTGAGTAGTTGCAATCTTATAATCTCTAACTAATTTTATCTTTTAGTCAAAGATTGTAGATTCAAGTTCCATTTGATGAATTTTGCATAACCTTACTTGATATTTCAATATCTTAGTGTGGGAGGGAGTACACAGTACCTTTAGCTTCAAAACCTAACTTTGTGGAGCTCATATCCTGAGAACAAAGCAGGTGCTGAAGAGTTCAATGCATATTCCGTATGTTTAATCTGTGTTTCAAGTGAGCTGCACACCACATTGTAAAGTGCACTGTAAAAGTCCAGGTTCTCTGACTGATGGCATTAGACCCATTGGACTTGATAGCACCTGATGCCAGTTTCTTCTACTTTTGCCAAATGGGTTACTGACTGACTGTGGCATACATATGCAAGCTCCATTTCATTAGGCTACATAATAGAGTGACAAATTAAATAGAAATACTCAAGATACAATAACCTCTTTATGATCCTGATCTAAAACTTTACATGTTTGGGAAGAAAATCTAGCTCATGCTGAGAGAATATGAAGCTTATAACTGAGTTAGGGTTGGGTTTTTAATGATTTTATTTTAAGATTTGACATTCCCTCACAGCCTACTTCACATTGTCATTGTAACCTAACCAGTTGATACGCAAAAGCCCATTTGTATAAATTTCTACTGCATCTCCAAGTGCAGCTCTGTGAAAATTGTGGGCCCATGTTGATTAATACTAAATGTTAAACTTTCTTTACTTCTACTCCTACTCCTGTTTCCTATGTAAATAAACCTCTGTGTCTGACAACTCTAGATTGCTGTTTTCTTTTACATTCTGCTCCAATGTATTCAATCATTGGTATCTTTTAGACAGGGCTTCCTCAGGTGTTGATGTGGGAGACATCAATTGAAAACCCAACTCTCTGTCTTGCTGATCCCATGTTATTTTTATTCAGTCATGCGGTGTTGATGTTACTGGTAAAACCAGCATTTATTGCCAATCCCTACTTGTCCTTGAGAGCTGTTATGGCTGTTTCTAACTCGTTTGTGGGATGGACCATTTCTGGCTAGACCAGATTTGTTTTTGAGAATGCGGTGGAGAGCTTCCTTCTTGAACTGTTGAATCCTTCAGATGTAGGGGCTCCTATGATGTTTTTGGGAATGAATTCCAGGATTTTCACTTTGTGACAGTGAAGGAACAGTGGTATAGTTCAAGTCAGGATGGCATGTTTCTTGCAAGGAGACTTGCAGGTAGTCATGCTACCATATACATGTTGCCCTTGCCCTTCTAGATGATAGTAGTTGTAGATTTGGAAGATGCTGTCTGAGGAGCCAATGGTATTTTCTGCAGTGCATCTCACGAATAGTGCACATTGCTGGCCCATTGCGCACCAGTGGTGAAGGGAATGAATGCTGAAAGTGGTAGATGAGTGCTATTCAGGTTATTGCTTTGTCCATCTCATTGGTGTGAATCTGGAAACATATTTAGGTCAGGCCAGGGAATGACAGCAGATTTCCTTCCCTGAAGGGCATTAGTGAACCCAGGTGAATTTTTACAATTGGTCACTATTGTTAAGACCAATTTTCAGTTCCAGATTTATTAATTGAATTTAACAGTCACTTGGTGATAGAAGAGTTGAATATTGCTGAAAAAGGAGACATGATATCAAAGCTTTTGCACTCTTCAGAACAGACTCAAAAATCCCTGGAATGGTAGGTCTAACATATGAGGAACGGCTGAGGATCCTGGGATTGTACTCATTGGAGTTTAGAAGATTAAGGGGAGATCTAATAGAAACTTATAAGATAATACATGTCTTGGAAAGGGTGGACGCTAGGAAATTGTTTCCGTTAGACGAGGAGACTAGGACCCGTGGACACAGCCATGGGGTAAATTCAGAACAGAAATGCAGAGACATTTCTTCAGCCAGAGAGTGGTGGGCCTGTGGAGGCTGGGACGCTAAATGTCTTCAAGGCAGAAATTGATAAATTCTTGATGTCACAAGGAATTAAGGGCTACGGGGAGAATGCGGGTAAGTGGAGCTGAAATGCCCATCAGCCATGATTGAATGGTGGAGTGGACTCGATGGGCCGAATGGCCTTACTTCCACTCCTATGTCTTATGGTTTTATGGTCTAAAAATGCCAAATTTCAAAGGGAGCTATAACTTGTAGTGCATAAGAAAATGGTTCTGACAATTAACTTTAATTGGTTTGGATATTGCCATGGAGAATACACCACAGAAGTATTGTGCCCTACACTTTTATTTAATTCAAAGGAAGTACAATGTCTGGACGACCCCCTGAATATGAACAGGTAGCTTCTAACATTCATACATCACAACCCCAACTGATAATCTTAAATTGATTGTTAGTGTAATTTTTAGTATAGTCAGAATTGTTCACCAAGTGCTACTCAATAATAGCTTAGCATCTAATTTCAGACATCATAGAACATAGAACATAGAACAGTGCAACACAGAACAGACCCTTCAGCCCACGATGTTGTGCCGACCACTGACCCTCATGTATGCACCCTCAAATTTCTGTGACCATATGTATGTCGAGGATTCTCTTAAATGTCCCCAATGACCCTGCCTCCACAACTACTGCTGGCAACGTATTCCATGCTCTCACAACTCTCTGTGTAAAGAACCCGCCTCTGACATCCCCTCTATACTTTCCTCCAACCAGCTTAAAACTATGACCCCTCGTGTTAGTCATTTCTGCCCTGGGAAATAGTCTCTGACTA
>NC_057714.1:86945231-86963723 GCF_004010195.1 Chiloscyllium plagiosum | reverse complement strand
CTCGTGCCCCTTCCTGGCTCTCCTCAGACCATTTTTGAGCTCCTTCCTTGCCTGCCTGTAATCCTGTAGAGCTGAGCTTGACCCTAGTTTCCTCCACCTTACGTAAACTACCTTCTTCCTTTTGACAAGAAGCTCTACCGCTCTCGTCATCCAAGGTTCCTTTATCTTACCCCTTCTTGCCTGTCTCAGAGGGACATATTTATTCATCACTTGCAACAACTGTTCCTTAAACAGTCTCCACATGTCTATAGTGCCTTTACCATGGAACAATTGCTCCCAATCCATGCTTCCTAACATCATGTTTTGAATTTAACAAGCAAAGGCTGATTGAGTACAGGTAGTACTGTACACATTACAGTATCAAAGGGCTGTACTGTTTGATGCACTCCCAGCAGTGTATTAAACTGGAGTTCTGAAGAAAAGTCATATCAGACTCATAACATCAAATCTGTTCCAGTGTCTACAGATCCCACTAGGCTGGTTGAGTTTCTCCAGTGTTCTCTGTGT
Organism: Chiloscyllium plagiosum; assembly: GCF_004010195.1. Taxonomy (NCBI): domain Eukaryota; kingdom Metazoa; phylum Chordata; class Chondrichthyes; order Orectolobiformes; family Hemiscylliidae; genus Chiloscyllium; species Chiloscyllium plagiosum. The sequence continues at coordinate 86,963,216 of NC_057714.1, read as the reverse complement.
TGATTTCAGATTTCCAACAACTGCGGTAAATTTCTTTTAAACTCATGCCAAGACAGTTAATCATTTAATAGTCTCTTTAAGCTATCAATCAAATTATGAACTCAGAATACCCCTGCTGAGATAATTGTAGTTGTTGAAATTTAGCTATACATTCAAAATGATATCATAATATCTCTTATTACTATGGTCTGTTTCAGCAGCAGGAAGAGTGGGAACATCATCAAGGGGCTGCTGAGATGGTGAGTGACTGCGTTAATAACTTATCTCATGAATAGGCGGAGCACACACTGAGCAGGAGCAGACTCGGGACTGCTGAGTCAGTGAAATAATATATTTGGGTGGTTGCATTATCCAAAACACTACTTAGGTAGTGTCTCCCACCCATCCTCCTCGTATAACCAAAAAAACGTCCTGTGTGCCAGATTGGTAAAATAACTAGTCTTTTTTTGTTCTTTATTTTTCTACAGTCTCTTTGGGAATTTAGAATAGTGGGAATGGAGGTTAGGGCAGTTGAATGTTCCTCCTGCAGAATGTGGGAGGTAAGGGTCACCACTAGTGTCCCTGCTGACTTAATCTGCAGGAAGTGCACCCAATTCCAGCTCCTCGAAACCCGCATTAGGGAACTAGAGCTGGAGCTGGAAGAACTTCGGATCATTCAGGAGGTGGAGGGGGTTATTGAGAGGAGTCACAGGGAGGTACTCACACCTCAGATGCAAGAAAAAGGCAGATGGCTTACAGTCAGGGGACAGAAATGGAACTGAGAGGCAGTGCAGGGAACCCCTGTGGACGTTCCACTCAATAGCAAGTAAATTGTTTTGGACACTGCTGGGGAGGGTGGACTTACCAGGGATAAGCTGTGGGGTACAGGTCTCTGGCACAGAGTTTGTCCCTTTTGCTCAGAAGAGAAGGGGGTAGAGGAGCAATGCATTAGTCATTGTGGATTCCATAGTTAGGGGGACAGATAAGAGGTTCTGTGGGAACAAGAGAGACTCGTGGTTGGTATCTTGCTTCCCAGGTACCAGGGTTCATGATGTCTTATTTTGTGTTTTGGGGATCCTTGAAGGAGAGGCCCACATAGGCACTAACAACATAGTTTGAAAATAGATAGGTCCCCTGGACTGGATGGGATTTATCCTAGGATTCTTTGGGAAACCAGTGAGGAGATTGCAGAGCCTTTGTCTTTGATCTTTATGTCGTCATTGTCTACAGTAATAGTGCCAGAATACTGGAGGATAGCAGATGTTGTCCCCTTGTTCAAGAAAGGGAGTAGAGACAACCCTGGAAATTATAGACCAGTGAGTCTTACTTCAGTTGTGGGTAAAGTGTTGGAAAAGGTTATAAGAGACAGGATTTATAATCATCTTGAGAGGAATAAGTTGATTATGGATAGTCAACACAGTTTTCTGAAAGGTAAGTCATGCCTCACAAACCTTATTGAGTTCTTTGAGATTGTGACCAAACAGGTGGATGAGAGCAAAGTGGTTGATGTGGTGTATATGGATTTCAGTAAGGCGTTTGATAAGGTGTCCCACAGTAGGCTATTGCCCTAAATACGGAGGCATGGGATTGGGGGTGATATAATGGTTTGGATCAAAAATTTGCTAGCTGAAAGATGACAGAGTGTAGTGGTTGATGGGAAACGTTCATCCTGGAGTTCAGTTACTAGTGTGTACTGCAAGTATCTGTTTTGGGTTCACTGCTGTTTGTCATTTGTATAAATGACCTAGATGAGGGCATAGAAGGATGGGTTAGATAGTTTGCAGATGTCACTAAAGTTGGTGGAGTTGTAGCTAGTGCTGAAGGATGTTGCAGGTTACAGAGGGACATAGATAAGTTGCAGAGCTGGGCGGAGAGGTGGCAAATGGAGTTTAATGCGGAAAAGTGTGGGTGATTCACTTTGGAAGGAGCAACAGGGATAAATAATACTGGGGTAATGTAAGATTCTTGGTAGTGTAGATGAGCAGAGAGATCTCGGTGTCCATGTACATAGATCTCTGAAAGTTGTGACTCAGGTTGATAGGGTTGTAAAGAAGGCATGTGGTATGTTAGCTTTTATTGGGAGAGGAATTGAGTTTCAGAGCCATGAGGTCATGCTGCAGCTGTACAAAACTCTGGAGAGGCTGCAATTGGAGTATTGCATTCAGTTCAGGTCACCACAGTATAGGAAGGATTGGAAGCTTTGGAAAGGGTGCAGAGAAGATTTTCTTGGATAGAGGGAAGGTCTTATGAGGAAAGGCTGAGGGACTTGAGGCTATTTTCATTAGAGAGTAGAAGGTTGAGAGGTGACTTAATTGAGACATATAAGATAATCAGAGGGTTAGATAGGGTGAACAGTGGGAGCTTTATTCCTTGGGTGGGGATGGCTAGCTTGAGGGGACATAGCTTTAAATTGAGGGGTGACTGATGTAGGACAGATGTCAGAGGTAGTTTCTTTACTCAGAAAGTAGTAGAGGCGTGGAACGCACTGCCTGCAATAGCAGTAGACTCACCAACTTTAAGAGCATTTAAATGGTCTTTGGATAAACATATGGATGATAATGGAATAGTGTAGGATAGATGGGCTTCGGATTGGTTCCACAGGTCAGTGTAACATCGAGGCCAAAGGGCCTGTTATGCGTTGTAATGTTCTATGTTCTATGTAGAATGGCATGATCAGATGCAAATTTTATTTTCTAACCCATACTGGATTTCATATCCAACAAAATTCTGCAGTACAAACACTTTCTTAATGCTCTGTGACAGCTTTAGGTTTTACTAGTGTTTAAAGGACCCAAACTGCAAAGATATTTCATTGTCACAAGATTCAAATCCTGAAAACCTCTATTCATTAGCATCACGGGAGCATCTTCACCCCCACAGAGTGCAGTGCTTCAAGGAGAAAGATGACGATCACCTTCTCAGGCACAACTGGAATCAGCAAGAAAGATTGATCTTATCAACAATGCCCACTTCCCTCGAAAACAAACAGTCAAGAAGTTTAAAACTGATGCACAACTATCTAAAGTGATGTTCTGTGGTGACTACGTAATAACCAGATCAGTCCTGCGTTCAGAACACAGCAATCCATTACTTGACAAAAAATGGAAAAGGAAATTTGAACAGTAAATAATGTGGAAATTGTGATCAGAAGGACCATTGGACCAAAGTGGGGCAATGATCTCTCAGTTTATTATTCATACCAGCTAATGAAAACTAGTTCAGAACTTCCAAACCTCCTCAATACCATCATTTTAACCTAAGACAGAATCTCCCTAAAGTCGTCACACCTGCTGTATCCGTCAGCTGTTCTGGATCCCTGGTTATTTTGTGTCTTTTTCCATCTATATAATTAACAAGACATCCTGTAACAAAAACAATGTTCTTTTGTAGAACTGAGAGATTAAAAGGCAAGTTGTGGACTGTTGTAAATCTGTACTAAAGACAGAAAATGCATGTCTGCTAATATTTGTAAAGAAATAAACAATAAGTTAGCAACCAGTCTATTGTGGCACTTTACATTGCAAATTCTTCGCATTTCACATTTCTCTTGCCAACAAACCACAGCCGTTTTGGCCGCGGAACTGATCTGTCTCTGGTGCCTATTCAGCCAGATGACATCATTCTGAATTACATCATTTGGTCGATGTGTCACTTGTGACATTTTCTGGGACTGATGACAGTGAGCTCAGTCTATGTGCTGGAGTTGACTCCTTCAGTTCATGGCTTATTAATCAGAACTGTCAAAGGGCCCGACCGCCTGCAACATTAACTAACCCCTCCCTTCTTCTTTATGGATAGACTTGATGTGCATTCCTAGCAGAGTCTGGCTTTGCGATTAAAGCATTAAACAGAGATAATTAATACACGGAAGAAGCAATGTACTCAACATTTAACAAATGACGTATTTGTTTCCAAGACCCAGTTTTCCATTGATGATTGTATCTCTGGAGGTAATAGTTTTATTACATGAAGAACAGGGAGAAATGTGCCCTCTGGTTAATCAATAACCAGATTTGAGAATCCTGGTGGTCTTTAGTCCTCCTTATCTCATGTCATTGCTGCTCTGGTTGAGAGCTGATCAAACCTTTTCTGATCTGATTCAGATCTGTGTTGCTGAGATATTCACCACATGGTGCATAGTTGAGTGATCCACCAGGAGACACAACAGAATCATTCATAAAATGCACTGAAATTCAAAAATACAGAAGCATGGAAACAGAAATAAACGTCAAAAATGTAGTCTCCAGCAGTGCCTCTTAGAACAGTAAATAAAAACAGCATGAGCTCCTAACAATTATACAGGGTGTGTATACACATACAACTACATTAATTAAATCATTTTTCTTTACAGTGGACCCTCTGAACCATGGTTAGAACTGGTGATAAGTCACACACAAAAAGAAGAGCACCTCATTTTGGGCATTGCACTAAAAAATTATACAAGCACCTAACCCATCTTCAACCACAATATGACAAGCCTGACATGATGTTTGCTTTAGAGTTCAATCAAAGTGTGGCACTAAATCTGTTTACCAGCTCCGGTTGCGAAAAGGTCAGCCCATGCAGAGAGCTGTCTGTAACCGTAGACATCCGGGAGCTTCACACCTGCTAAAAAAATTACCCTCCATGTGTAGTTACCTACAAAGCAATTAACGTAATTAGGACCTTAAAACACAAGTAAAAGACCTACCTCACAGGAAATGAAGAATGATAATTTCTTTCCACAGCTGGGACAGCAGCAGCTGATAGTCTCCCTGCTGTTATCTGTTATGCATCAAGCAAATCCCAAGCTTGTAGTTGATGGAAAGTGATACTCTGTGCTGGGATGACTGAATGTTGCAGCCTTAAAACCACAGGGTTCCATGTATTAGGGAAGAGCAAGTTAAAATCGTCCCATTGATGAAATTCTTTGAGCCTAATGAGAAGAACAACAAAAAGCTCAGAACGTTCGCAGCCCTTTTGCCTTGCTCACAATTCAACTTTGAAAGTCTGCTACAATGATGTCCAAGCCAATATTCTAAGTAATGGTGGAAAATTCCAGAGCACTAAGATAACATACTCCTGCGTTCTCAAGTAAATCAAAGGCATGTGTGGAATTTAAAGCTAGATTCAGCACAAGAAAGGGCGTCCATTCTACACTCTAACAGATGTGGTAGCATAACAGGCTAATCTGTTGAGCAGGCTTTTAGACTAGTGTAAAGTATAACTTTGATGCTGAGCAGAAATATATTCATTGCGATATCATGTGGATAAAAAGGCTTTTCAACTTCAGTAATATCAAGTATTAAGTTATAACCTTTAAATTAAATAACTCCAGGTTTATTCATTGAAAACAAGCACCGGTATCAAAGAGAGGAAATAATCAAATGGAGAATATTATTGAGTGTTTTTTAAAACAGAAAGTCAGTCTTCATTTGCTATGTTTGTGCTTCTTCTCTTACTGTCTCAGTCAGTTTGCCTGAAGTATCTAATGTCAATAGATTTTGTTACAATGCGCACTTTCAATGTGAGTTAGCCAGTTTGCCTTTTTTTTAAACTGAGCGCATCCAGAACAGTTTGAACTTATTAGTATTCCAGACAAACTGCATATGGCAAAACAGAGCAGGCGCGACTATCACCTGCGGCTGTTTATGCAAGACGTGCTGAATACTTAAAAGGGCTGGCAATAAGACAATAGCTGAGAGCTCAAAGAGATGTTTAAAAGATATAGCACAGTGCACATCCAGAAACGAAAATTTGAAATGTGTGAGATTGGCCCTGTGATCAGAGTGGATTGCTGAAGCAGTGGAGTTTTGAAACTAGCTCCAAGCTAATTGTCCACACCTCACACAAGTGTATGAGGTACTAGTCCCAGAGCAGAAACAAATCTAGTCACTTGGGGTTATAAATAGTACAGCTGTGAGACACCAGCTACAAATTGCCAGGAAATAAACACAAAAAAAAGGGAAATGAGTTCAAAGACAAATTTCCAGATGTTTGTTTTCGAAGAAGTAACATAACAACAGGAGAAATTTAAAGCAGATGTTCTGCTTCATGCTTTTTTATTTAAATTTGATCTTACAACAAATTCATGAATCTCTCTCACTTCAGGCTTCAGTTGGTTAGTATACAGTGCCACCCAGACCAAGAATGTCTCAGATTCCACCACTGGTCTGGACTGCTCACAGCTGAAACAGCTGGTGAACATTACAATGGCCACCAGTGTCTCTAGATGAGGAAAGGACAATATTAGTCATCGCTCATAAACTGGGGACAGAATTTAATACCTTCCCTCTGCGTTGGAGGATGAAGTGTGGAGTTGTTAATGGGCAGGAGAGTCATGTCTGGGGTCTCTATTGCCTTCCCACCACTGTCCTGAATTAAATCCAGAATGGGAAGGATCACCGATGGCTTTCCTGAACCATTGCTAACTGGGGAGTCGAAGTAGGTAAACATTTACCCCTGTAAGGGTACCATCCCACCCCCTGCTGCTCTTCATCCAGCAGCTGGTGGAGGACTTGCCATGTGGGAAACATGATAGGCAAAGCAAGTTAGGATTGTTTCTGGCTTCGCGTCTTTCATTGTCAGGCACTCAATGCCTGATCATGGGATGTGTCATCAGGAAGAAAGGTGGAGGGCATCTCCCTACCCTTATTACTTGCCAAGACATGCTGTTATTACTCCAGTGGGTGCAGCACCAACCTCGTAACTTACAGCTGTCAGTCTCTGATTGGCCAACACCGTGGAGATGGCGAAATTTCCGGTGCTGGGTTCATTGATCACAGGGAAAGGCCACTGCTGCCCAGTTGTGTCCCAGATTGATATCTAAATTGCAGACTTTCCTAAAAGTAGCTAACACAACACTTTCAATGGTTCTCCAGCTGTGATCCCATTACCAACATTAAATTCTGTCCATAATCACTGGAGATTCCTATTGGAGATTGTACATATGTAACAGTTTGAGAGAAGCAAGATTAACTTGGAAACACATGAACAATAGCTATTTCAGAAAGCTACTGGGCTTTCTCAAATCCAGAATATGTTGAAGAATTTAAGGAGGTGGGCAGGTGACCAAGAGTTTATTAAACTGACATTTTAAAATCCAAAATTGAGGCAAAAAGATGAAGAAGAAAGGGAATTTCAGGGCTTAAATCTCAGGCCAGCACTGATGGAATGATTAAGAGCTAAAGTATTCTAAATATCAGAATGAGCGTCATTCAGATATCTCAGAGCATTCTGGGGCTGAAGGTGGTGACAGTGATAGGGAACATCGATGGATTTGAAAACAAGGAGCATTTTGGATGAAGTGGCAGAGGACTGGAGGACAGCTAACGCTGTTCCATTATTAAAGTAGGGAGGAAGGGATAGAGAAGAAAATTACAGACCAGTCAGTCTAACCTTGATAGTGGGAAAGTTATGAGGAAGAATTCTGAAGGACAAAATATATCTGGAGAAGAAACCTGGATTAATCAATGGTGGCATGGATTTGTAAAGGGAAGGTTGTGTTCATCCAATCTTTTGAGGAGGTAACCAAAAGGATTGATGAGGGTAATGCATTTGATATGGTTTATATAAACGTTACCAAGGCTTTTGACAAGGTGCCTCCTGACAAATGGATCAAGAAAATAAGAGCCCATGGGATTCAAGGCAAAGTGACATAATGGATTCAAATTTGAATGAGTGGCAAGAAGCAGAGGGTGATGTTACAGAGAATGTCTCTGTGACTGGAAGTCTATTTCCAACAGGGTTCCATCGGCCTTTGTGCTGGGGTCCTTGTTCTTCATGGTAAAAACAATGAGTGCAGATGCTGGAATCCAGATTCTGGATTAGAGTGGTGCTGGAAAAGCATAGCAGTTCAGGCAGCATCCGAGGTGCAGGATCTTCAGATGCTGCCTGAACTTCTGTGCTTTTCCAGCACCACTCTAATCTAGATCCTTGTTCTTCACGGTGTACCTTAATAACTTTGACATAAATGTAGGGACATGATAAGACGTTTGCAATGCCATGAAAATGGGTAAGGTGGTAAATAGTGTAGAGGATAGATGTGTGCTGCAGGAGGAGATTAACTAGGCAGAGCTGTGGCAAATGGAATACAACCTGGTAAAGTAAGAGGTAATGCTTTTGGGTGAGCTAACAAGGTAGGGGGTTTCAATATTAATTGTAAGACCCAGAAAAGATCAGAGGGACCTTGACGTGCAGATCCACAGGTCCCTAAATGTAGCAAGGCTTGGTCATGGTGAGTCAGCCATTTGGAGTATTCAGAGTCAGTATCCTCTTATCCAGCCACCAAATTTGAATCTTACTGCCTGACAGTGGGCTGTTTCCCTCCTGGAATGGGAGAGAGGCATGGATTAAAGGAGATTAGGTAGATGACACAGCTGTTACTTTGGGTAACAGGGTTAGCAGTATTGGAGATTAAGGTGGGTGATAGTGAATGCGGGGGACATGTTGCAGAAAACAGTGAGAGTGGTAGAGCATGTGCCTTGGTGGGAGGTGGGATACTGTGGCAGTGATAGACTGAGTGCACAATATTGGAGAGAAGATGGTGACACATTGGTGGAGTGGACAAAGTCACTGGCTTTCTTACTACAGTGTTTGGGAACTCTTCCAGATGTCTGATACCACACTGAGTCAGGTGGCAGGTTCGGACCAAGCTGGCATGTTCTGGTGTCATGGCCTTCGCTGCTGGTTCTGGGGAAAGAAGACATCCCATCCTGCAGGCTCTCTAGGTCCCTGCACAGAAAGCAAGTACCAACTCTCCCTTCTCTGCCAGGTTGGCGGTAAACATCACAAAGTGTAGAGGGCAGTTCTGAACTTTGACAAAGAGTCAGTTAGACTCGAAATGTCAGCTCTTTTCTCTCCTTACAGGTGCTGCCAGACCTGCTGAGATTTTCCAGCATTTTCTCTTTTGAGTTCTGGACTGCTGTGCTTGTCTAGGTGCACATAGCCTTTCAAAGAAGGCACCAGTGCCAGAGATGCCAGTCTGTTCTGGTATATCCCGACAATGATGAATCGTTCAAGATATGGCAAATGGTAGAATGGGGCTAGAGCTGTGTGTGAGGGACATCATAAGGTTGGGTTAGGTGGATAATGAGGGGAGTTCTGTAAATTATGATGAGAAAATTCGCTGAGAATTCCATGACCTTTTTTAAAAACTGATACATAGCCAAACAAACATAGGATTCATCCCATTGTGACAAATTAAAAATGCAATGATGACCATTTCCAAACAGTCCTATCCAAGTTTATCTTTCATGAGTTAAAATTGAGAAGGTGGGTATACACAAGAGAAATATACAAAAAAACATGAGAGATCATATTCAATGTCAGGCAGGGAGGGCACAGGATTATAGATCCGAGCCCTGGTATTTGGAATTATAATGTGAACTTTGCTCCAATAACAAAAATTACGATGACCATCCTTTGATTAATAACCAAATCGAAGTCCCCAGGAAAAAGAGGATCAAAATCGGCCTGTATCCAAACCATTCAACTGTATCTCCAGCACTTTCTTTTCATTTCCACTATTTGCAGTCTTTCATTTTTATCTTAGGGCCTTCAGAAGCTCAAAGTTACAATGATTAGATCAGGAAACAATTCAAGATAGTAACCAAAGTTAGAAGCTGAACTCAGGCAAACAATTGTAGGATAAGCACAATTCCAGGAGGTGGGACCATTAGAATAGGAATTGGTCATTCAGCCACTTCAGCACACTCGGCTGATTAATTAGTTCATGGTTGAACTGTAGCTCAACTCCATTTACCTACTTTTAGCCATCTGCTACCCTTACCTCATAATAATCTGTTGATCTTAAGTCCTAAAAATTTCAATCAGCCCAGAATCTAAAGCATTTTGAGGAAAGGAATTTCACAGGACAGAAAATGCCTTCCACAAGGAGGACGCAGGCAGAATGGTCATGAAATTGGACAGAATGGTGGCCTGCGATCATACCCATTCCTGACCACTCTCCTGTAATTTTTTTCCAGAGTCAGGCAGCACACCAGCCCTTTGGCCTGAAGCAGTTAATTAATGACAAACCCACAACTCGCCTGCATTTCACCAGCATAAGAAGTGCCCGTGATAGGTGGTTCAGATGAGAGTGGAACCCTCCTGCTCAGGAACCCACTGCCCAATGGTGCCCAACTTGGACAAAGCCCTTGTCCCTGTCAAAGCCCATCTCAATGGAAACGTGAATCACATGGACCTTGTACCTAGGTAAAAATACTAATTAGTTATTGTCTAGACCCCAACTCCATTCCATTATGGAATTAAATTGTCAGAATAAATCATAACCATTTACAAAATTTGACATTGTTATGACTTGAAAATTACTGTTGTTATAACCAATCCCTGGTTGAGGGTCCCCATTTCTCTGTGAACTGGGCGAGGAGAGGTGAACTGGCTCCCCTTCCTTATTCAACCCATCCCTTGGTTGGTCACAATAAGGTAAACTTACAAGGATCCTTTCCTTCATGAATATCTTTTCTCAATTCAGAAAGTACTTCTGTTTTAAAAGAAGCCAATTTAACCAGGCTGTCTTAAGTTAAAGACAGAGTGAAATTATTAACAACTGAAACATAGGAAAAGATCATAGGAAAAGATGGGCGGCACGGTGGCACAGTGGTTAGCACTGCTGCCTCACAGCGCCAGAGACCCGGGTTCAGTTCCCGCCTGAGGCGACTGACTGTGTGGAGTTGCACATTCTCCCCGTGTCTGCATGGGTTTCCTCCGGGTGCTCCGGTTTCCTCCCACAGTTCCAAAGATGTGCAGGTCAGGTGAATTGGCCATGCTAAATTGTCCGTAGTGTTAGGTAAGGGGTAAATGTAGCGGTATGGGTGGTTTGCGCTTCGGCGGGTCGGTGTGGACTTGTTGGGCCGAAGGGCCTGTTTCCACACTGTAAAGTAATCTAATCTAAATCTAATCTAATCTAATCATAACCTTAACATACATAGATACAGAGTAGAAATGAGAAATTAATCCAAAAGGGTAGAAGTTAAGGTGGAATATATGTATCAGTCTTTGGCTTGTCTGTGAGAAATCGATTGTGGAATGTTCTGGCCACTAAATTGTTCAGTGCCAGGAGCACTGACTTTGGCAATGGTGTGATTATTTGGACATTCCTGGTTCTGTGGTTAATTGAAGATACTTTGGCCAGCATCCTTCATCAGTGGTTGTGCTGGCTTGCTGTCAGCATTCAGAGAGGAATGTCATGGAGGCGTGGTCGGCTATGTTGGCATTTGAGTGGGCAGGCTGGGAGTGGGTGCAGGAGGTGGTGTGAGAAGTGTCAGGGTGATGGACTGAGCTGTGTCTGTGGGGTCAGGGTTGTGGGGGGGGTGATGGTATTGAGAGGGATTAGGGTGAACAGTGTTGATGAGGGAAGGGAGGGTGCACTGTGAATCAACGTTGAGCTGTACTGTGGGTGAGAAGTGTTAAAGGTGCTGGAGTACTTTGATACTCCTCTTGATTCCAAGATTTGCACTCAAAGTGGGTTCTACACCTGCTCTAACATATCTGTTTAAAAATTAAACACATACTGTGCAAACAGCCAATAATTGCACACTTAAGGGTCCTGCTAGTATCATTTTATGTTAATCATAGGGACAGGTTCCAGTGCAAATCCAGAATTTCTGCTCCCCAGTCCCATTACAATCCCCCAATACCAGCAAAGGGTTCTGTGTTTGCTCACATTTGAACTGGGTCTATATTTTGAGGTATATAACTGGTTTAGAATTGTAGAATCCCTATGGTACAGGGAAAGGCCATTCGGCCATCAAGTCTGCACTGATTTTCAAAGGATGCCACTTTGAAGAAGTTCTCTTGGCTTGCTGTGTTCTTCCAGCCTCTTGCCTGTCTACTTTGGATTCCAGCATCTGCAGTTTTTTTTGTTTCTGACACTCCAAACAGCATCCCACCCAGGCTCAGCCGTCTACCCTATCCCTGTTTCCATGGCTAATCCCATTGGCCTGCACAGCTCTGGACACTACAGCCCAATCCACTTCACCTCTTTGGAATGTGGGAGGAAACTGGAGCATTCAGTGGAAACCCGCGCAGACATGGGGGGAGCATGCAAACTCTGCAACATCACCCAAGCCAGGAATCGAACCTGGGTCTCTAGCACTATGAGGCAACAGTGCTAACCACTGAGCCACAGCTGCCAGCGCAGAAAGCAGGCAGACCTGACAGGGTAAGGCTGAGTGAATTGGCTGGACAGAATGTATTTGCTTATGTTTGGGCCAGAAAAGAATTCCACTGTATTTTTCTAGCCTTGTTCCTTACAAGTATTTCATCTGTACGTTTTGTCATGCTTCTCTCAGGAAATTCTACAATGACGATATTCTTGACCTATTCCTTTGATACTTGGAGTTGAGACATCTTGGATGCAACCTCAGAAACAGAACTGACTTAGTCGTTTTAAAGTTTTCCTGTCTCGTGAGGCTTCATACCACCAAGACTGACAAAATGGTTCACCTTGTTGCACTCTAATTGTAACTTTGCCTATTCTAGTTATTACTTTGCCTCATGTTCTTGATGTCCTGCAGCTCTTTTGATTTGGCTTGGCCCTGTTGGATAAGCTGGATATTATTCCATGGTAATATCTGCATGGTTTTTCCGTGCGTCCATTGGGGGCCATATATAATCCAGCTCCACAATAAGCATCCATGGAAGCTACCTTATTTTTCAGTTTGGGAAAGGCAAGCCCACTGGCCCACAGACAGATCGAGGGATGAATGTCATGTTTAGAAATCAGGCGTGTGGACAGTGTTCATGTTCAAATATGGCAAAATGATGTCAGGAGCTTCCCCAACATCTGTAAAAACAAAACCAAACAATGAACTTGTCGACAACTCAATCATCCGCAATTTTATGTTGCCTGATGGAATTTTTGACTGCCAGACCTAAGATACGTTAACGGAGATGTTTTGACGACAGTGGAACGGGGAGAGGTCTGGGACCTATGGGCAAATGTAACAGTAGTGTCTGTAGGTGAGGGTGGCAGCGGCTGTATGATGTTTAGTGACATTTAAAGAAAAGATTGTGCCATCAAAATGATTAATAAGAGGACTCTAAGACCAGGGAGATTTTACACTTCTAATCATGACCACAAGATTACCCTCTGCTGCGTAGCATATCAGCTTGTCGTATTGATTCTCAGAACCCTCACACCAAGGGATTATTCATATCATATCATGAATGTAGTTGGATAAAAAAATTCAATACAATATAATTCATTAGATTAACGATAGGCGCAACAGCTTACTATGATGTGGCAATTAAACATAAATGTGAGAAACCAGCCCTGATACCAACAGAAACCTTGTAAGAAGGTGAGGAGAAGGGAACAAGTTTTCTCATCAGGAATGTATGGTCAGCTTTCTGTTGAACAGATGCTACTTGTCTACAATATGCTTTATGCAGTCTGTATGCAGGGCAAAGCAGAAGAGGGTGGATTGAGCATTCTGGGTCGGCTCCTGTACCGTGCTGGAAAACATAATTGTGGTACATGGATCTGAAAGGGTTAACATTGAGGAGTACTATTTTCCTATGGACCTGTTTAGGAAAAAGCTTAGGATCTCAGAGGAGTGAATCCTAACATCTGGTCCTTTTCAAAGACTCGGTAACAATGTCGAATGTAACCTCTAAGTAGTTGCAAACATGCAATAATCTACATCAGGTTAACTACAATAGACTGTTTTGGCTAGACTTGGAAATTATTTTCCTTCATCACACTAAACCAAGCAGACTCTGTAGTTTCCATCACATAAAGAATGTGGTGGCTGTGATCTCCAACATGAGCTGGCATTGCCTGTACTACAGGAATATTCATCCAATTGTTAATAAGAGTGTCATGTGATTTTATATGAACTAACGTACCATTCGTAGCATGATGGTTAGTCAAACATGATGTAATCCAAGTTGCATTACATCTGAGAATATCACATTTAGACAGGTTTCAATTCATCAGAATGGTGAAATCCAAAAGATTCAACTCACAGAGGGAACTCCAGTGTACCCACTCTTGGTTTCAGCGGATGCAGACAAGTGTGGGATGACCAATTCACTCTTAGAAAGCAGATCGGTTGGTAAAATAATTTGTCACAACTATGCAATTATGATACACATGTTTTATAAAGGAAGCTATTTTGACTTACAGACACAGTATCTGTGGCTGAACCACTTAGAATTTGGTTACTTCTTGGACAACAATTGCTCCACAAAGGTGTGAGAATTCAAAAACAACAACAGACAGCATGAAATCCCAACAGGAACTTATAGCAGAATTGAATTTGCTTCGTGGGACAATAATTCATCAAAAGTAAACATAGCAGACATCTTATTTTTAAGGCCACGAGACACCATTTTAAACTGAACTCTCTGTTGCATAAGGTCACAGTCCTGAAAGGGTTAACACTGGAGATTGCATTCGGATCCAGCCATTCTGAAAATGTCCCATAGATTTTTGTGGAGAACTGAGTAGTCTAGCTCCAAATGCCAATAGCTCCTGTTACTTCAAGTGTTTATGTCTAGCTAGTCAACATAACCTGTACCTATGGTAATTAGGGATACCATGCTCCATGCAGTAGTGCAGCTCTCTATGAGTGTACAAATGCGTAATTTTTTTTCATTCATGGATGGATTTGGTGTTGCTGACTGGGCCAAGATTTATTGTTCTAATTGCCCTGGAGAGGGTGGTGGTGAGCTACATTTTGAAAAACCAGGGCGGTCCCTGAGGAATTGTTTTTATTCCTTGTCAGAGTGCAATCTTGGACCATTTGGATTCTTGTGGAATGGATCTTTGCTGGATTAGAAAATCCCTCACAATGATGTTTTCCTGGGAAGACCTGATTCTTAAACCCCAAGTTTGGACAGTTCCATGTTCAGCTGGACCATTTCTCACAGAAGAATATACTTGTTTGACATCCCTTGTCGTATCCTTTCCCAATTGTCCTCTTCCTCTGGTGAGTTCAGTCTTTACACAGTCCCTGCATCCTAAATGGTAATTGCTATTTCCTGGATCATTCTATAAAGGACACAACAGATCAAGACCACTTGAGAAACCCTTCCTGCTGCTCAGGTGTGACCCACACTGCCTTGGATGGTGCCAAGGTGATGCCAGGAGGGTGATGACCATCTGAAGTGATAAAGTTCTCTTTTCTATCTCCTCCCCTCTCTTTTGAAGTGTTGCTGCAAATCTTTTTTACTCTAGAAAGCAAGTCCTTTCACACATTGGAATACTTGTGACAAAAAGTACTGCAGAAAATATTCCTTCTTTGTGACTCAGCTTTGACCTGCTGCCTGATTGTCCTCATGGTATCAAAACATCGAGGTTCCCGAAGTCCAGCTCACACTGACAAAGTCACAAGTCAAAAAATATGCTTTTACGCAGCCATAAAATGCTTTACTTGGCCTCTTACCGGGCATGGATCAGTTCCAAGGCCTGAGCTCAATCTTATCTTCTTGATCGACAGTGCCCCCCTGATGATGGATTTCAGGACCTTGTTTCTAGAGTCTTTCCAACATCTCCTGGATAATGGATGTGAAGCTGTTGGCCGTGTAGTTCCCTGACTTCAATTTTTCCTCTTTATTGGGAATAAAAGCAATACAAACTGGTTTTCAGTCTGAGGGAACTACCTCCGACTCTATGAAACTGTTGGAGAAATGGGCAACGAGCAAGCATAGCGTCTATCCCAACTCTTTAATCACTTTTGGATGAATTTCATTCATCAATTTTAAGGTTGCTTTATATTCAAAACAACATTGTAAAGGATATTAAAAAAGATAGCATTGTTCAATATGGAGGAACATGCAATCAGAGGTCATGTTGCGGCTGTACAGGATATTGGTTAGGCCACTTTTGGAATATCGTGTGCAATTCTGGTCTCCTTCCTATTGGAAGGATGTTGTGAAACCTGAACGGGTTCAGAAAAGATTTACAAGGATGTTGCCAGGATTGGAGGATTTGAGCTACAGGGAGAGGCTGAATAGGCTGGGGCTGTTTTCCCTGGAGTGCTGGAGGCTGAGGGATGACCTTGTAGAGGTTTATAAAATTATGAGGGGCATGGATAGGGTAAATAAACAAGGTCTTTTCCCTGGGGTGGGGGAATACAGAACTAGAGGGCATAGGTTTAAAGTGAGAGGGGAAAGATATGAAAGAGACCTAAGAGGCAACTTTTTCACGCAGAGGGTGGTGCATGTATGGAATGAGCTGCCAGAGGAAGTGATGAAGGCTGGTACAATTACAGCATTTAGAAGGCATCTGGATGGATATATAATTGGGAAGGGTTTAGAGGGACATGGGCCAAATGCTGGCAAATGGGACTAGATTTATCTGGTGGGCATGGACGAGTTGAACCGTAGGTTTCCGTACTGTACATGTCTATGACTATAACTCTATGACTATCATATACAGGAGTGCAAACTGATAAAATGCAATCTTTTTGAAACTATTACCTGAGAATCGGTGTGAATCCGCTTTAAAACATTCTTTAGTAATCTTATACAGTCTTTCATGATTTCTTTTAATTCTGACATAACCAGGGTACGTTTAGCTAACATTGCAGCAATTAAATGCCTTTGTATCAGCTTCTTGGCTAATTTTGTGGCTGTTTTTGTCTTCCTTAGTTGGATATGTTACAATCACTAAGGAAACCAGTAGCTTTTAAAAAGAAATTTCAAACTTCTAATTGAAAGCAAGAAGGGATGTTACCAACAGGATTCCATGTTTCGAAATTTTCTTTGTAACAGAGTAAAAGCACCATTGACTGTCACACTCTATATTGTGGGCAACTTAAACCTTCAAATTTAAAATCTTTCTCTTTTTACTTTGAAAACAACACAAAAACTCAGCAGAAGTGGGTACTGCAGATGCTGGAGATCAGAGTCAAGATTACAGTGGTGCTGGAAACGCACAACAGGTCAGGCAGCATCCGAAGAGCAGGAAAAATCGACATTAAGGGCAATTCCTGATGAAGGGCTTTTGCCCGAAATGTCGATTTACTTGCTCCTTGGATGCTGCTTGACCTGCTGTGCTTTTCCAGCACCACTCTGATCTTTACACAAAAACTCTGTTCACTGGTGTCTTACAAATAACATTTGATTCCTAGAAGCTTAATTCGCAACGGATCACTGCCAGTCTTTCCCTTTCTCAGACTAGTAATTTTAATCTCAGAACTATCTTTCAGAGTCAGGTTTATTCCCCTGAGATTCTTCCTTCAGCATAAGTTTAGCAAATTTTCCAGCCTTATTTTAATTCCTTGTGAATGTGGTCATCTTTAAATTCAAAGTATGAGCTCACATCCTAGATGGGTCAGTGTTTGTCCAATGTGTGCAGGAGGATTTCCTGACACAATATGTAGATAGGCCAACAAGAGGTGAGGAAGGGCCTGTGCCCGAAACGTCGAATCTCCTGTTCCCTGGATGCTGCCTGACCTGCTGTGCTGTTCCAGCAATAAAGTTTCAACAAGAGGTGAGGCCATACTGGATTTGGTTCTGGGTAATGAACCAGGCCAGGTGTTAGAATTAGAGGTAGGTGAGCACTTTGGGGACAGTGACCACAATTCGGTGACTTTTACTCTAGTGATGGAGATGGATAAGTGTGCACTACAGGGCAAGAGTTATAGCTGGGGGCAGGGAAATTATGATGCTGTGAGGCATGACTTAGGATGTGTGGCCTGGAAAAGTAAGCTTCAAGGCAAGGGTGTAATTGATATGTGGAGAGCTTGTTCAAGGAGCAACTATTCAGTGTCCTTGATAAGTATGTGCCCGTCAGGCAGGGAGGAAAAGGTCGTGTGAGGGAGCCGTGGTTTAATAAGGAATTGGAATCCCTTGTTAAAGGGAAGAGGGCGGCCTATGTAAAGATGAGGCGTGAAGGTCCAATTGGGGCGATTGAGAGTTATAAGGAAGCCAGGAAGGACCTGAAGAGAGAGCTAAAAGCAGCAAGGAGGGGACATGAAAGGCCCTTAGTTGGTAGGATTAGGGAAAACCCTAAGGCTTTCTATAGGTATGTCAGCAATAAAAGAATGACTAGGG
>NC_057714.1:86923166-86944125 GCF_004010195.1 Chiloscyllium plagiosum | reverse complement strand
TCCAGATGCCTTTTAAATGTTGTAATTGTACCAGCCTCCACCACTTCCTCTGGCAGCTCATTCCATACACGCACCACCCTCTGCATGAAAAAGTTGCTCCTTTGCAGATGGGGTACTGGGCTAATAGATGGGGTACTGGGCTAATGGTCGGATACTTGGTAGTGTGGATGAGCAGAGGGATCTTGGTGTCCATGTACACAGATCTCTGAAAGTTGCCACCCAGGTAAATAGTGCGGTGAAGGAGGCATATGGCGTACTGGCTTTTATTGGTAGAGGAATTGAGTTCCGGAGTACTGAGGTCATGTTGCAGTTGTATAGTACTCTGGTGCGGCCGCATCTGGAGTATTGTGTGCAGTTTTGGTCGCCATACTATAGGAAGGATGTGGTGGCACTGGAACGGGTGCAGAGGAGGTTTACCAGGATGTTGCCTGGTATGGTAGAAAGATCGTATGAGGAAAGGCTGAGGCACTTGGGGTTGTTTTCATTGGAGAAAAGAAGGTTTAGGGGTGACTTGATAGAGGTGTACAAGATGATTAGGGGTTTAGATAGGGTCGACAGTGAGAATCTTTTTCCATGTGTGGAGTCAGCTATTACAAGGGGGCATAGCTTTAAATTAAGGGGCGGGGGGTAGTTATAGGACAGATGTTAGGGGTAGGTTCTTTACTCAGCGAGTCGTGAGTTCATGGAATGCCCTGCCAGTAGCAGTGGTGGACTCTCCCTCATTATGGGCATTTAAGCGGGCATTGGATAGGCATATGGAGGATAGTGGGCTAGTGTAGGTTAGGTGGGCTTGGATCGGCGCAACATCGAGGGCCGAAGGGCCTATACTGCGCTGTATTCTTCTATGTTCTATGTTCTATGTAACATATCACGGCTTCTTGTCTATAGCTGCTCTCTCTCTCTCTCTCCCATATCCCAGCAGACTAACAGCATTTGCGAGTTTTTGGGATACCTTAGACCCTTCCTTTCTCAAAGCCCATCTCCATGGCAATTTGAATCATGTTGGCTTTGTGTCCAGGTAGAAATCATGACTGGCTATACTTGGACCCCATCTATCTTTTATCTTGGAAGTGAATGGGCAGCATGATGCATAAATGTTTTCAACTGGACCTTCTCAACAATTTCCTGGGACTTCACAGACTCAAAGTCTACCCACTGTTAGGCTGCAGGCTGCTGCTATTATCTAAAGAGGTAAACAGTCTTCTCAATGAAACAATCTATATCCTTTTACTCTGACAAGCAAATCACTCCAGCTTGAAATCGGGCATTCTTCAGAAGAGGTCACGTGACTTCCTTCATTTTATTTTAAATTAAAGACATTGTCCTGAAACATAACAATGGACAAAAATCTTCCATAATTTCAGAAGGAATAGGAACAGGAGTAGGCTGCTCAACTCCTTGAGCCATCATGACTAATCTGACATGCCTCATGTCCACTTTCCTGTCTTTCCCCATAACCCTTGATTCCCTTACTGATCAAAATTGATCTATCTCACCCTTAAATATACACAAGGACTCTGTCTCCACAGTTCTCTGCAGCAAGGAGTTCCAAAGACTCTCAACCATCTGAGAGAAGACAGTCCTCAGCATCAAGTTGGCGCCCCTTTATTCTGAGACTACACCCTCTGGTCCTACACTGTCCAATGAGGAGAAATATCTTCTCAACATTTACTCTGTCAAGCCCCTTAAGAATGCTCTATGTTTCAATGAGATCACCTCTCATTCTTTCAAACTCCACTGAGTAGCGTCCCAACCTGTTTAGTCTTTGCTCATAAAATAATTGCTCCATACCAGGTATCATCCTAGTGACCCTTCTCCGAACTGACTCTAGTGAAATGATATATTTCCTTAAATAAGAGGACAAAACTGCTCACAGTATTCCAGATATGTTTTCACCAGCCCCTTCTCCAACTGCATAAGATTTCCCACTCTTATACTCCAACCCCCTAAAGTAAGGGCCAACATTCCATTAGCCTTCCTGATTACCTGTGTGCTAGCACTCTATGTTTTATGCACAAGATTCACAATTCCCTTTGTGTTGTAGTTTTCTGCAGTTTCTGTTCATTTAAATAATACTCTGTTATTTTGTTGTCTCTTCCAAAATAAACAACTTTGCACTTTCCCATCTTAAGCTCCATTTTTCATCTTTTTGCTCACTTCCGTAACCTATCACTGTCTCTCTGTAACCTAATTGTATCCACTTTGTTTCTTGCTTTTCCACCTATTTTTGTGTCTCTGCAAGTTTGGCTTCCTTCTTCCAGTCATTAGCATTTTTTATAAACAGGTGCAGTCCCAGCACTGATCCCTGTGGAAACCCACTGGGTCGCCAAACTGAAAAAGAACTCCTTATCCCCACTTGTTGTTTCTTGTCCATTGGCCAATTCTCTGTCAATGCTAATACACTATCTCCACTACTACTTACAGGTTCTTATCTTTTGACCTAACCTTTTGTGAGGTACCTTGTCCCACACCCTTCTGAAAGTCCAAAAACACATCTACTGGCTCCCCTCTATACACTCTGGTTGAGACTTTCGCGAAAAACTCTAATAAATTAGTCAGACATTTCCCTTTCATGAAGCCTTGACTCTGCTTGATTAGATTATGATTTTTCCAAATGTTATTACTTCTTCCTTAATGACTGATTGCAACATTTTTCCAATAATAGATATTAGGTTCTTTACACAGAGAGTTGTGAATGCATGGAATGTGTTGCCAGTGGTGGTGAAAGCAGAGTCATTTGGGACATTTAAGTGACTGCTGGACATGCACATGATAGCAGTGAGTTGAAGGGTTTGTAGGTTGAGTTACTATATTTTACATTAGGAATAATCCTCAGCATAACATCGTGGGCCGAAGGGCCTGTTCTGCGCTGTACTTTTCTATGTTCTTGTTCTCTATATTCTACATTAATCCAGTCCCTCTCTCCCATTTTTTCCCCCATAGCTCTGTAGAATGGCTTTTTCTTCAGCTAGTCTGTGATATCTCAACAAATGCCTTTTGGGAGTCGATATATGTTTCATTAACCGCATTACACTCATCAACCCTCTTTGTTAGCTCATGCAGCAAACATAATAAAATCAGTTGAACACAATTTTCCTTTAACACATCCAAACTGGAATTTTAAAGTGAATGAATATTTGCACAAGAAACTCTTCATGTGGCCGCTAATTATAATTTCTAAATGTTTTCCCTATCCCTGGAGGTTAAACTGATTGGTTCTGCTTTGATGGACTTAGGTTTTGAACCATGCTGTGACATTTAGAGCTGTCCAGTCACCTGGCACCAGTGGGTCAAGGGGAATGCATATCCCCTTGGAATGGAATCTATATGCTATGTCTGCTATTAATTTGAAAGAAGAAATGCTGGATGAGATCTGGTTTTGATGCATTATCCTGACACTCTCATGATACATTCCACACACTGCCCAGGGAACAATTAACACTGAGACAAAGTGCACAAAAAGCTACTTCAGGGTGTGCTGCCACTTGTGTGCAGATTACAGACTCCTTTGGAAGATTATGGAAACTGTTAACATTGATCCCTATAAGTGAAAATTAAGGTTTATTTTTCAAACTAACATGTTGGGATGCAGCAGAGGTAACTGGAGACAAGGTGTGTTGTATTTGCAGCACGCTCACATGGAAAGGGTTAACTTTCAACAATGTATCCCTCATTATTTTTAGATTAGATTACTTACAGTGTGGACAGAGCCCCTTTGGCCTAACAAGTCCACACCGACCCTTCGAAGAGCAACCCACCCAGACCCATTCCCCTACATTTACCCCTTCACCTAACACTACAGGCAATTTAGCATGGCCAATTCAATTGGACTATAGGAGGAAGTTGAAACTTTATTGCTGGAACAGCACAGCAGGTTAGGCAGCATCCAGGGAACAGGAGATTCGACGTTTCGGCTCTGGCGCTGTGAGGCAGCAGTGCTAACCACTGTGCCACCGTGCCGCCCACTGGAGCTGATGTAAATCAATTGATAGAAATGGATTGCTTGGACTCATCAAAACCTACATTATCGATATTTCATGTGACTGTTAGGATGGTCGACATGAACTTCATGTACCTTTGGTCCTTTTTTTTGTCAAAAAGTTCCAATGTTACAACTTGGTACAGGACTAGCTCTTCCTTAAACTGCTAGTGGTTGCAGACTGTTGAAAATTTAGGTTGTCTTTTTATAAGAATTAGAATTAGGTTTCGTTGTCATGTGTACTCAAGTACAAGATACAGGAGCACAGTGAAAAGTTTACAACGTCTCCATTCACAGTACTATTCCAGGTACCTAGGTTCAAAATCTTAGTATAAAGTAGAAAATAAATAAATGAAAAGTTCAATGTTATAGTCCTTCAAGGGCCTTCAGTCACTCCACATTGGGCTTTCCCCAAAAGTGCTCAATCTCTCCCCTGCAGTGGGCTTGATCCTTCTCCTGCTCTGGGCTCGATTTAATTTCCCGCTGTATCACTTGATCTGGGCCTAATCTCGCTGCCATGCTGGGCCCAATCTCTATCCTGCACTGGGCCCAATCTCTCTCCGGCTCTGGGCCTGATCTCTCACTCGGTCTGGGCCCAATCTCTCTGCCATGATGGACTCAATCTCTATCCCGCGCTGGGCCCAATTTCCCTCCTGCACTGGGCTCAATCTCCCTCTGGCTCTGGGCCTGATCCCTCTTCCACTCTGGGCTCGGTCTCACTCCCGCACTGGGCCCAATTTCTCTCCTGCGCTGGACCCAATTTCTCTCCTGTGCTGAGCCCAATTTCTGTCCCCTGCTGGGCTTGATCTCTCTCCCACACTAGGCCCAATCTCTCTCCCGCACTGGGCCCAAACTCTCTCCCACCCTGGGCTCAATCTCTCTTCTGCAATGAGCCCAATCTCTCTCCCACACTGGGCCCAATCTCTCTCCTGCTCTGGGCTTGATCTCTCACCCACCCTGGGCCCAATCTCTCTCCTGCATTGGGCCTAAACTCTCTCCCACACTGGGCCCAATCTCTCTCCCCCACTGGGCCTAAACTCTCTCCCACCCTGGGCTCAATCTCTCTCCTGCATTGGGCCTAAACTCTCTCCTACACTGGGCCTAATCTCTCTCCCGCACTGGGCCCAAACTCTCTCCCACCCTGGGCTCAATCTCTCTTCTGCAATGAGCCCAATCTCTCTCCCATACTGGGCCCAATCTCTCTCCCACACTGGGCCTGATCTCTCTCCTTCACTGGGTGCCACACTTTTTGACTCGATCTCTCTCCCGCTCTGGGCCTGATCCCTCTCCTGCATTGGACCCAATCTCTCTCCCGCGCTGGGCTCAATTTCTGTCCCACACTGGGTTCAGTTTCTCTCCTGCGCTGGGCTCAATCTCTCACCTGCTCTGGGCTTGATCCCTTGATCTCCAGACCATCTGCCACCTCATTGCTGACTGCTATCCACACTTACCAGTCACCTTGCCATAGGTTGCCAGAGTCCCACTCTGGTGCCCCTCCAGGCCCCCAGCTGCTTCAACAATGCCATTGACTGCCAGAGTTCTACCAGGCACACCAATTGCCTCACAGCCGACCATGAACGTTCCCACTCTGAGCCACAGCCACCACTGTCACCGCCGTTGCCTGCATGATGAGCTCCCTACAGAAAGTATCTCCAGAGAGGAAAATAACTACGGCCCAGTGCATGGTACATTGTATGGATTGCAGATTTCTAGCTTTTGTTCGATTTGAAAGTCAATTCTAAAATGTAAATTAGAAGTTTGGAAGTGAAATATCCACGAAAATAGGCCCGTTCTCTCTTCAGAGTCTAGATTAGAGTGGTGCTGCAAAAGCACAGCAGGTCGGGCAGCATCCGAGGAGCAGGGAAAATCGACATCAATTTCCTGCTCTTCGGATGCTGCCTGACCTGCTGTGCTTTTCCAGCGCCACTCTAATCTAGACTCAGATCTCCAGTATCTGCAGTCATCACTTTCGCCCCGTTCTCTCTTCATGACTTAGATCCAGAATTGAAGGAAACTTAGCAGTAGCAGTATGTCCTGTCTCTCATCAGACTTTCAGAATTTTCCAAAGCGTTTCACATCTGATTAATCACTGGATATTGGTTGAAACACTATCATTCTCAGCACCTGCGCCATTTTTAAATGGCTGTTGTGTACTCAGATGAGCACTGGCATTCTGAAGATGCCCTGCTCATTGATGGACAGATTCCAAGCACGTTAGAGAAGGGGGAAATGACACTGCATTTTTCCAACAGGGTTCTGGAAGTCCTGGTGGATGGAAGGGTGCAAAGGAGGGGTGTCACTTGCTCTGAGATCGCCATGCAGGTCAGTGCTGTTTCCACAGTCCAGAGGAATGGTCAGCAGGAACGTAAGAATGTCAATGCCCTTTTCTGCTCCACTGAGATAAAATGTCACACTCTTCTCTCTGCTACTTCACCGTTGCTCTAGCTCTGTTACTGCATCCACCTCCAACCAAGGCTCATGGCCTGCCAAGCTCACTATTGCCTGTCACACTGCCCCTCACTCGCTCTAATTTCATCACAACCTCCCAAGCCACTTTTTCTCCATTTGAACCAACATAAACATCCATTTTCAGCTGGCTCAATCCCACCCTTTCTCTCATTGCAGGAGAATTCGGCCCACAAGATGGCAGAATGAGCCTGGACGGGTGGAGGATCACCCGACAGAAGACTCCTCAGCCTCTCTGAGGAGAGAATCCCGGCCCTCCTAGAAGAAGATTGGAACTGTGCTTACATGAATGCCACCAGCTAAGTAAGTACCATTCTTTACTCACCTGCAAATCTCACAGCTACCCTGCTGTAAGTGTCATTCATTGTTCATCATTTACAACCAGTGGCTGTGATTCTTTCTTTCTCCTTTGCCGTACAGGCACCAGTGGGATGTCCACCATCACTGAGGAGAAATGGCTGGCTCTACCAGAAACTACCTCCTTAACCTCTGAGGGTGAGAGTACCGAGGGGTTACAGAAAGCCTTGGCAAGGTTGCCTCCTGCACCTCCCAGCAGCTCAGATACAGACACCTTGATGGGAACGTTAACCTGAGAGAGTGTGGGAGCACAAGCTGGTGAGCACCTCACTGTGACAGCTCTGCAGCTGGCTGTGGAAGAAACACTCCAGGCCGCTGGCCCGCAGAGGCCTGTCGGTGACCAGGCTCATGCTCAGCCCCAGGCAGGAGAGGGCTCTGTGGTGTCAGTAATCCGGGACTTTGCCCACGTTTACAGGGAGAAGCAGCAGAGTCAGACAGCTGTCTGGGACACAATTGTCCTCATTGCCCAGAAGCTGCAGGTGTGTGGTGAGTCAAGTGACTGTCTGTTTCCATGGATGGGGTGGCAGTTACCATGGAGACCCAGGCCCAGCATCCTCAGGCTCTGCCGGAGAGGCTCGCACACGTTCACTCCAGTGCGCCACTCACTGAACCGCAGGACCAAAGGCAAGGTGACTGGGGTGGAAGGGACGTGGGCATGGAACCTGGAAAGTACTACAACTTCTCACTAGACTCTCCTCACAAGGAGACAGTGCCAGGAGACACACAGCCAAACGAGAGGGAACCATACACATGACCCTCCGAAATCTCCTCTCAGGACACTCTAGAAGTAGCCCGGCCCTCTACCTCCAGTTAACCTAACTCCTCTGACCCTCGGAAATTGAAGCCAAATTAACTCTAGCAAGAAGACTCTTGACCCATCCGGGCCTTCCAAATATGAATGGCCCCGGATGACCTCCAGAGTCAACCAACTCCGAGCAGTTTCCCTCGCCGCTAGCTGCAGAACCAGGGAGACTTATTGAGAGCAACATAGTGGCACAGGTGATGCTGCACTGCACATCAACTCTCACGTATATATAAATGTCATTGTCTTACAGTACATCTGCTTGCTTTCGTCTGTCTATCCCCAGTGTAACTCTGCTGCTGTCTTTACGTTGGTGTCACTTTACTGTGGCCGCTCGAGTACTGGCTTTCAATAGTCATTGTTCCATCTTCTCTCAAACAGCAGCTTTGTGACAGTTAGCTTCTTATCGAGGTTAGTTTTGCTGTGCTGTTAGTTTTGAGGCTTGGCTGCCCTAAGGCATTAATCTCCAGGGTAAAATGTCTGCTTCTTCCTGTTTGGAAGCCAGAAGATGAGGCCAAGCTTTCTAAGTCTGCCCATGCTGAGTGACATTTACCTCTGAGTTACACTGCACCAGTGGGAACATCATATCATGGAGGATGTTATGTTTTTGGTCTTTCTGTAGGATGGCCAAGAGTATCATTCACTGTTGGAAACTGGCCCCTTCCTCTTTTGATAACACTCTTGAGAAATACAGTTGTGTATAATATTAACCTGGAGTGATTATTATTGAAAACCCTGGGAAAACAAGCTTAGTCTGCGGTCATTGAAGATCATATTGTCTCAAAAATAGATGAATCAACTTATTTGACCAAGCTGCATAGAAATTATTTGAGGCTGGAGAGGAGTTCATGATAAGTTGGCAATCTCCTTCACATCATCAAAGTTGAGAGGATGATAGTGTTGGCTGTTTATTTTGAACCTACATGGGAAATATCCTGATTGACACAGTGATGTTATTATCTATATGGAAAAGTCATTAGCTGAATACATTTCCTGGATGATGTGGGATCACCAAGACTGGGTGGAGGAAGCCTGAGAGTCAGCCACTTGATGTGAAGTGGATGATAGCTACTGGAGAATATTGGCCCATTCCCATCCTAACTATCTGAGGCAATGTTCACCTTCAAAGCACATACTTTGGCTGTATTTTCTAGGCTAGAGATAAAAAACGGCCGATGCTGGAATCTAAGGTAGACAAGCAGGAGGCTGGAAGAACAGAGCAAGCTGATGCTGCCTGTCTTTTTGTGGTCTTGCAATCTCCTGCTTGTCCACCTTGGATTTTCTAGACAGCTTTGTGGACTGTCTGCTCTCACCATGTATGGTGGCTCTGAGGGGTGAGGCACCATATCTTGCACGTGATGTTTTCATTATGGCCATCACCAGCCACCAGCCTGGACCCTGGGCTGTCCACAGAGCAGCAACCATCAGAAGCTGAAAACTCTGAATGACTGTAACACACAGAGAGCAGCATAACATAGAAACATAGAAGATTGGAGAAGGACTACACCATTCAACCCCATGAACCGGTTCTGTAATTTAATATGATCATGATCGATCATCCAGCCTAATGCCCTAAGTCCGTCCTACCCCCCCCACCTCATATCCCTTGATGCCAAGAGCTGTATCTAACGCCTTCTTGAAAACACAATGTTTTGGCTTCAATCACTTCCTGTGGCAATGAATTCCGTAGACCCACTAGTCTCTGGGTGAAGAAATTCCTCCACATCTCATTCCTGAAAGTTATCCTTAAACTATGACCCCTGGTTCAGAAAATCTCTGCCAAATTGCTGCAAGCCAGTGCAGAGGACGCAGCACCCCCATCCTAGGACTGTTCCACACTAGTCCAATGTACTGACAATTCACTATGAAAGTCTATTAAATCTCCTACTGTCAACGGGATTGCAGCCTGTGCTTCCATGGGCATCAGGGGCTGCAATCTCCAGACACACAGGGCTGGATGTCCCATTATACCATCTATATCTGGCATCAGGCATCGTGAGTGGGGCAGGTTTGCTCATGTGATTACCCACATCCCAGCTCATTACGTGTGCATGCATGAGTAGGACAGTGAATCTCATGGGGCAGGTGAATAAGAAGTTCTAACTGGGACCTACCGGGGTTGAAACTTTGGATGCCATATTTAAAGGGGACCAGAACAGTACTTTGTTTTCTGCAAGCATGGAGCATTGGACAGCTGTGTTTGTTTGACACTTTCCCCTTCTCCATACCACTACATCCACAACAGCACTCCCAAAACCCTCAGGTCAGGACAGCATGAAGCCAGGCAGAAAGTTGCCCCACTTAGAGACATTTAGTTCATCCATCTGCCCCCTTGGTGAGCTCTTGCACTATGGTTCTGCTGAGTTGTGAAGTGAGCAACAAAAATCCCAATCCTGGAGACACGGTCAGGTGGGAATTCAAGTGCGCTGTCAGTGGAGCTTATCTTAAGAAGACCAATTGTCTGCTCTTTGATCACCCTTGTTGGTGCATGGGCAGCATTCTGTCACTGATCAGCATCAGTTCAGAGATCCCGAATTGTACTCATTAATGACAGCTTCAGGGGCTGTCCTTTGTCATTTCTGAAGCCAGGCCTGGAGGTGACGGGGAGGAGTGAATATGAGAGGAATCTGGGAGTCATGTAGAACATAAGCATCATAACAATTCCCTGGTGAGTGAGTACGCACCTGCAGGGTTTGTTGCCTGTAGTCAGAAAGGAGCTGACCTTGAGGGAGTGAAATTCCCCTGTGTTCAGGAATCTGGTAGGATGATACACCAAGCCCAGTGACAAAAGTGCAGTTAAAGGACCATTGGAAACAAATAGCAGTAAAGGTATAATTGATTTCCTTTTGCGATCTTCCCTGGTCTCCCTAATGTTTGGCCCCTCATCAGGCTGTTTATATCTTAGTCTGTTTTTCACTCACTTTGTGGTCCACACAGCATGACCCCCACCCTCACCACTACCACTGTCACTTGCCCTCATGCAAAGATGTGCAAGGAGTCTGGAGCCTTGAGCATTACACTGCACTCTGCACAACACAAACCTGCTCAATCTGCCTCTTGGTAGCCTTCCTTCTCCCCTTCAGCCGAGCCCTGCAAACTGGAATTACTATCACATTCAGCACCTGTATTCCCACTCAGAGGGAGCTGCCCTGGACGGTGAAGATTCTTGCATAGTTTCTCCAGTGCAGTGGTGGGCTGCACAGTGAGCCTGCATGAGATGCAATGGAACTCATTCATTTTCTTGTTGATTTCTTCACCTTCAATCATCACTCTGTATCCTACAGATATTGTATACCAGCCCCTACCCCCGCCACCCCACCACACCCCACCTACCCCCTCCTAATCTAATCTAACACACACAACACCCATTATTGTTGATGGTCATAGTTTCTTTTGACATCCCCCTCTAATAAACTTCAAGCTCTCCGTTTCCTTAGACCTACATGTCCTTTCCCCTGAGATCATGCCCTTGAGCTCCCCATGACCAGTTTGGTCCTGATACCTCTCCTTTTCCAATTGAACTGTTCTGTCACCTCACAAACCCATGTCATTTCCCTCAAGTTAACATTCAACTGTCTCCCTTGCTTGTCCACCTCACCCTTGTCATTGTAATCATTCAGGGAGAAAGTGAGGACTGCAGATGCTGGAGATCAGAGCTGAAAATGTGTTGCTGGAAAAGCGCAGCAGGTCAGGCAGCATCCAAGGAGCAGGAGAATCGATGTTTCGGGCATGAGCCCTTCTTCAGGATTCAAGGGCTCATGCCCGAAACATCGATTCTCCTGCTCCTTGGATGCTGCTGACCTGCTGCGCTTTTCCAGCAACACATTTTCAGCATTGTAATCATTCACTCAGTTTCCCAGTTACCTCTGTCTGTTTCTGGGAATCCTTTGTCAACGCAGGTGAGCACGTCCTTACCCTGCCTGAAACCACGTTTAGCTGCACTGTTAAAGTGTATATTTGTGCCCCCTTCCTGCCATGCACAATATTCCTGATGTGAGCCAGTCTCCCAACACCATACAACAACATTCTTGAAAAAAAAGTCACTCACCCAGTGTGTACTATCTGCAAGATGCATGCAGAGGTTCACCAAGTCTCCTCAGATAGCACCTTCCAAACCCATGACCACTTCCATTGAGAAGGACAAGGGCAGCAGATACATGGGAACACCAACACTTGCAAGTTCCCCTTCAAGCCATTCACCATCCTGACTTGGAATATAGCACTGTTCCTTCAAGTATTGCAGAGTCAAAATCCTGGAATTTGCTCCCTGAAGCAGGTGGACTGCAGAGGTTTAAGAAGGCAGCTCACCACCACCTTCTCAAGGGTGGCTAGGAACAGATAATTAATGCTGGCCCAGCCAGTGATATTCATGTCTGATGAGTGACTTTTTTTTCAAGAATGTATAAAAGAGCATGTACTCAGTGCCAGGAAGAAATAAACCTCACCAAATGTACAGCTCATACAAACTGTCCGGATTTTGAAGGCATGCCTACCTTGCTCATTCCTCAGAAGATTACAGCTATCAACATTATATTGGCGGCCTGGGCTTTTAGTGAGCGTTCATGCTGATGAATGTAAAGAGCTTTCTGACAACGACCATTAGGAAGGGTAATCAGCTTGAAGCCTTCTGCCAACAGACCAAAACTTGAAGCCATCATTGGGAAGTTTGGCTTCCTGTGCAATCAAGCTTCCCCATTTACCTTTGTCTCTTAACAAACTGGGCTCAGGGGATTCTGTTCTTTGTTGTCAGGCAAATATCCTCTGGACACTGATCTTTTTGAACATTCTTTTTGTTAAAAGATTGTCCCAGAGTATTCAGTGATCTGAATACAAAGGCAAATTAAAGGCAGTGGTGTTGAAGAGCAGAGTTAGATAGATCAGTATTGTGCTATTAGAATCAGATCACTGAAAAACTAACTGAAAAAACTGAAAAACTAGACATACCAGATAAAGTGATATAAATCTAGGAGCCAAGAAGCAACTTTGATGTGTTTTCTTTTTAATTGATTGTTATGTGATGGTATTAATACTTGCCTCTTATCTCTGCAACTCTAATATGGAATGAGCTCAAAGAAAACAAGGCAATGAGGGTGGCCTGAAAGTTTGAATAGTGGGTGTGTCTGCCTCCCAAGAATCACATAAATCTGAGCTGTGGAACCTACTGAAACTGTAGCAGTCTTGCCTTCCTCACGTGAACTTTTTTACCCCCATCCACTAAAAATCAAAACAATGCAGCACCACAGAAGAATTGCAGAAGGTGCCGACAGGGGCCATTTGGCCCATTGTGTTGGCACCAGCTCTTCAAATGAGCATCATTGCAACAACATGGGGGAAAAGCAGGAAATTGGCAGTAGGCAGACTATTTCTATCTAAATAAGCATCTAATACATAGCTCCTAGGAAGAAAAGATGGCAAACATCAGCTTGATCTTTCAGCTTCTTCCTGAACCTTAACAATCAGACAGATACATTGACAATCCCTCTTGATATTAGATTTAGATTACTTACAGAGTGGAAACAGGCCCTTCGGCCCAACAAGTCCACGCCGACCCGCCGAAGCGCAACCCACCCATACCCTTATATTTACCTCTTTAACCTAACACTACGGGCAATTTAGCATGGCCAATTCACCTGCCCCGCACATCTTTTGACTGTGGGAGGAAACCGGAGCACCCGGAGGAAACCCACGCAGACACGGGGAGAATGTGCAAACTCCACACAGTCAGTCAGTCGCCACTGTGAGGGCAATATGTAGAGGGCAATTCTCTCCTGCTAACTACCCATACCTCACTGACAAATATACGTGAACTACTCAGCTTCCCACCTCAGCACCAGTCTACTGCAATTTTCAGATGGGCTTACAATTGAAGGAACACCTCAACTATCTGAAGCTGGTACGGTACAATTCTTTTAGAAATAGGGGTTCCTACCATATTGCAATTTCCAGCGATAAACAAGAGGAGTGGTCAATAATTGTGTACAAAGAATAGAACCAATTTCAAGAAGTTTAGCTCAAAAACAATTTGGGCAGCTTTTAACATTTTAATGCTCTGCCTGGGCTCTCAAAACAAAACGCTAGATTACTGTTTCTCCATACTATGACAACTGAGGGAGTAGTGAGAAACAACATTTGAAATCTTGGGTTTTATTGATAGAGTGAATGTGTGAGGTATTTAATTAGGGATTTGCTTGGGTTGTCTCAAGCTGAATACTGCCAAAAAGATATATGATATACTGCAGCCATCTTAAAAGCATTTGGTGTCTATTTTTGAAAAATATGGCTTTACAATTTGCAACATTTCATGCTTGTATTGAGCCTAAAAGTAGATTTCCCAGAACGGTTCCAGAGATGAGTGAATTGGGCTGACACAAAAGTTGGAGAAGTTAGAGTTGGTCTCCTTAGAGCTAAAGAGGTAGGGGGGGAAACTAATTGAGGTAGAGAAAGAAAGACTGTTCCTATCAGCTGGTGTTACAAGGACTGTAACTGCTGAGTCCACTGTTTTTTGTTATTTATATCAATGATTTGGATGTGAATATAGCAATGGTTGGTAAGTTTGCAGATGACCTCAAAATTGGAGGTGTTGTGGACATTGATGAAGGTTATCTCAGAGTAAAATGGGTACCTTAATCAGATGGGCCAATGGGCTGAGGAGTGGCAGATGGAGTTTCATTTAGATAAATGTGGAATGTTGAATTTTGGAAAGGCGGATTGGGGTAGACATATACAATTAATGTAGAGAGATGAGAGCAGTGCTGGAAAAGCATAGCATCCAAGCAGCAGGAAAATCGACATTTCGGACAGGAGCCCTTCATCAGGAATGAGGCTGGAAGCCTCGGGGTGGAGAGATAAAATGGGAAGGGGGTGGAGCTGGGGAAAGTTAGTTGAGAGTGCAATAGGTGGATAGAGAAAGCAGTGAAGATAATAGGTCGGAGAGGACGGTGGAGCGGATAGGTGGGAAGGAAGATTGACAGGTAAGACAGGTCATGAGGATGGTGCTGTACTGGAAGATTGGAACTGATGCGGGGTTGGTAGAGGGGAAATGAGAAAACTGGTGCACTTCCACACACACTTTCACCCGCACTTCCACAAATGTCATTTATTGTATCCGTTGCTCCCGATGCAGTCTCCTTTACATTGGGGAGACTGGATGCCTTCTCGCAGAGCGCTTTATGGAACATCTCCGTGATACTTGCACCAATTAACCCCATCGCTCCATGGGCCGAACATTTCAACTCCCCCTCCCACTCTGCTGAGGACATGCAGGTCCTGGGCCTC
This sequence comes from Chiloscyllium plagiosum, assembly GCF_004010195.1. Taxonomy (NCBI): domain Eukaryota; kingdom Metazoa; phylum Chordata; class Chondrichthyes; order Orectolobiformes; family Hemiscylliidae; genus Chiloscyllium; species Chiloscyllium plagiosum. The sequence goes on along the minus strand of NC_057714.1, from coordinate 86,929,246 downwards.
CTCCACCGCCACTCCCTCACCACTCAATGCCTGGAGGAAGAATACCTCATCTTCCACCTCGGAACACTTCAACCCCGGGCATCAATGTGGACTTCACCAGTTTCCTCATTTGCTTCCCCCCCTCCCCCACCTTTCCCCAGTTCCAAACTTCCAGCTCAGCACCCTCATGGCCTGTTCCACCTGTCAATCTTCCTTCCCACCTATCCGCTCCACCCTCCTCTCTGACCTATCACCTTTACCCCTTCCTCCATCCACCTATTGCACTCCCAGCTACCTTCTCCCCAGCCCCACCCCCACCCCCTCCCATTTATCTCTCCACCCCTGACACTTCCAGCCTCATTCCTGATGAAGGGCTCCTGCCCGAAACATCGATTTTCCTGCTCCTCAGATGCTGCCTGATCTGTTGTGCTTTCCAGCACCACTCTAATCTCTAATCTCCAGCATTTGCAGTCCTCACTTTGGCCATATACAATTAATGATATAGTCCTGGGGAGTGTTGCTAAAGAAAGTGACCTTGTGGTGCAGGTTCATAGTTCCTTGAAGGTGGATTCACAGGTAGATAGGATAGTGAGGAAGTGGTGGAGACTGGTATAATTACAATCTTTAATAGGCACCTGGATTGGTATATGAATAGGAAGGCTGTGGAAGGATATGGGCTAAATACTGACAAATGGGAATGGTTTAATTGAAGATACCTGGTCAGCATAGTTGAGTTGGGCTGAAGGATTGTTCCCATGTTGCATCCTATGACTCTCTGATTCTAACTCAACCAGCTCAATCTATGACTGTATGACTAGGAGATACTAGATGTTGGATAGGGGATGATGAGGGAATCCAAGAAAGAACTTTGTATATGGCAAATGCTAATGATCTGAAATCTGCTGCCTGGATGGTGAAAGTGGAGACAATGAAGGTTTACAAGAAGAAATTGGCTGGGCACATGAGGAAAATAAACATGCCTGGCTAAATGGTTAGAGTGCGAGTACGAGATTGACCAGATGCTTTACAGAAAGATGGCATGGACTTGATTGGCTGAATGGCCTTCTTCTGAGTCCTTGTATGCATGATACCCCACTCTGGAGTGGCCTGCCCTAAGACCCAACCTGCTGGTCATATTTATGGGTGGCACGGTGGCTCAATGTTTAGCACTGCTGCCTCACAGCACCAGGGACATGGGTTTGATTCCAGCCTTCGGCGACTATGTGGCGTTTTCACATTCTCCCTGTGTCTGCGTGGGTTTCCTCCAGTGCCCTGGTTTCCTCCCACAGTCCAGAAATATGCAGGTTAGGTGAATTGGCCATGCTAAATTGCCCAGAGTGTTCAGAGATGCATAGGCTAGATATATTGGTCAGGGGAAAAGAAGAGTAATGGCAGAGGGGAACGGGTCTGAGTGGGATACTCTTCAGACGGTCAGTATGGACTTGTTAGATCAAATGGCCTGTTTCCACATTGCAGTGATTCTATGATTCTATGATCTGTTATGACACAAAGTAAACCCTCCTGCTTAATTTAAAACCAAACACAGAGAAGATTTATCCTGTGCAGTAATCTGTAAAAACTCGATAGGCCAAGAACCAGTTAAAGTAAAATTAACAGCTTTATTTCTTAAAGTATAACAGAATAATTAAATAACCACTATTTACAATTTCTTTCTCTAACCTATTTGTTACCTTCCCTTCTATAATGCTAGTCCGGTAAAACTCACAATTAAGATTTTACAAAACAACACTTCTTATCTCAAAACCAGGCAGCTGTAGGTTATTGTCTTCGGATCTTCCTGTGTCTTCTTTTCTCCTTGTTAGGAATTTCTGCAATAAAGATTACTGATCGAAAAGGGACTTTTAAGAGAGATATTTTTCCAAGCAGTCTCTTACATGTTAGGATGTGGCAGATCCCCCCTCGACCGTTCAATTTTCCCTGGTCTTATGCTCCAGAGCATCGGATTGTGTCATTGGCTTTTAAGTTTGTCAATATACTCAATTAAAACTTGACTGGAGTTTGTTATGTTTTGGGTATAATTTAAACTGATTGGCTGAATCGAATTTGTTTTTGTCTCCAAGTAACGAACTAATCGAGTGGATCGACCCAGTGTTACATTGTTACCATTTTTGAGTACATTTGTTGCTGGGTCCAGTAGTTCTGCTACTTTTAACTCTCTTAAAGGTTGACCCACAGCTTCATAACAGATGTCACTGTGAGAACTGGCCGATTTCCTGACCACGCAAAACGCTGAACTGCTGCTTGCTGGGGGCATGTTAATGAGATCCGAACTGTGACGGAATCAGCTCTTTATCTAACTATTCAAAAATATTAATAAAAGGGGGTTCGGAAATGAAAACTCAATGTTTTATTTCTTCATAAAAGTTCTTTCATAGGAATGTGGTAAAGAAAGTAATATTTCAGGGTTGGAAAGAAATTTTGGGCCAGCTTCTAGTGAATCATCATCCCTCCAAAGTAAAATTGTTTCAGTGAGGTCATAATAAACCAGGAGAGCAGAAATGGCTCAGCAAGACAAGTTTACTGTCGATTTCAAGTGTAAGGCAGGAATTCTAACTTTAGCATTGAGCATGCCAAGTGAAATCTACAACATTTGGAAGCTACTATATTCCCTTCTGTACAAACGCACAAGTTTGGACTAACATTCTTTTGCGAAAAACTGATTTATATATCTCACATCAGATCCAAGATTAATCTGTCTGCTACATCTGCATGGACATGAACTAAGCTTCAAACTGTCACATGACTGCTTTTCAAGAAAAGGTTACACCAAAATGGAAACATTGCTAACTTGCTTCATGAGTCAGCCAAGAGTAAGTACTTATTAGGGGTGGCAACATGCTCAGTGATTACTCTCTGAACCTGAGTAAATAATACAGATACTACAGCCATCCAGTCATATCAATGCGGACAGCTGAGTACTGTGAAAATAGGGGTCGTAGTTTGGACTGTGCTGCTGGTGTGTGCTGGTGGGAGGCATAGCCACATTTGTACTGTGGAAGATTTAAATATGTAGGCAGTCATGAAAGTTTGCCAAGCACTATCAATGGGTGAATGGTAATGAATGAATGATAAAGTAAAAGCTGGACGATTTCAAGAGGTGGAACCACACGCTGGAGTATTAGTTTGGGCAACGTGTCAATTGAGAAACTTGGCACAGAGCCAAGAGCTATAAGTCAGTATAATGTAAGAGGAGAATAGAAGATAAGTCAAATTGAGTTGCAGTGATTAGTGGAAGACTTGGGGGGAAGAAAGCTATAAAATTTAAAAGGAAGAAGAGAATGGGGGAGGAAAATCTCTAGTTTGGGCCGCTGAGAAATATTAAGCGAGAAGTTAGTTTGCATTTCTCTATGTAGTTGCCAGTCTGCACTCAAAGCCATTCTCATTTGAGTGCCTCCATGCTCCACCATCCGACCTTTCACCCAATACATTCATGAGAAACATTGCAGACAGCATTGTCATGGAGCCAGGAAGGTCACTCCAGATTTTCCTGGTTTCACATTCGGGTTATTTTATAGGTTGTCTTTACCAGCTTCTGGAGCTCCCTTTGAAGGGCTGCTGATTAGAGCCGGAAATGTTGGGTAAAATCCAATTTTTGACCAATTTTGGAGATGGGTTCTTAACAAATACTGGACCCCTCATTGGCACATTTTGCCAATTTAAAGCTGCTATCAGGAATGTCTGAACTTTGCCGAAGTCAATATGGTGTCATATGTCCATTACAGAGCTTTGGCCAGGGGATATTGTGAAGTAAACAAGGTTAACATCGCCAAATTGGTGACAACGTGAATACAAGAACGAGACCAAGATCAACAATGATGAACATTTCTAAGCAATGTTTTCAGAGCCACTAACAATAAAACTATTAGAAATGAGTGGATGGGATTTGAAAGATCTTGAAACTATACCCCATTATAATAACTCGTGACTTTGCGTGTCTTTATTGCAACACAAACCCTGGGTTGGTAACTAAGCAGATTCATTTTCAAGCCATTTCATTCATTTTCTCCGATCAGTCCAGGTTACCCAATGTATTATAAACTCAGAGTCAAAGAGTCATAGAGATGTACAGCATGGAAACAGACCCTTCAGTCCAACCCGTCCATGCCAACCAGATATCCCAACCCAATCTAGTCCCACCTGCCAGCACCCGACCCATATCCCTCCAAACCCTTCCTATTCATATACCCATCCAAATGCCTTTTAAATGTTGCAATTGTACCAGCCTCCACCACTTCCTCTGGCAGCTCATTCCATACACGTACCACCATCTGTGTGAAAAGGTTGCCCCTTAGGTCTCTTTTATATCTTTCCCCTCTCACCCTAAACCTATGCCCTCTAGTTCTGGACTCCCCCATCCCAGGGAAATGACTTTGTCTATTTATCCTATCCATGCCCCTCATAATTTTGTAAACCTCTATAAGGTCACCCCTCAGTCTCCAACACTCCAGGGAAAACAACCCCAGCCTGTTCAGCCTCTCCCAACAGCTCAAATCCTCCAACCCTGGCAACATCCTTTTCTGAACCCTTTTTAGTTTCACAACATCTTTTCAATAGGAAGGAGACCAGAATTGCACGCAATATTCCAACAGTGGCCTAACCGATGTCCTGTACAGCCACAGCATGACCTCCCAGCTCCTGTTTCCATGCTGTACATCTCTATTACTCTTTGACTCTGACTCAATACTATCACCAATAACTCAAACCCATCTCGAAAATCCAGTATATTTAATTACACATGAATATTCTTGGGTCTATCTCTGGTTTGTGTTGTTTGTATGACAATATATTACAAATAATATTGTTCTACACTTCCACTGTTACATTATGATGTGTATTGTATGGTTTAGATATTGTGTTACAGCACAGATTAAATGCCTATTGAGCAAATTCAAATTAAGTTTTAAAATAGGACCAGAAGCATCGTAGCTTTACATTATTTATGTTGTTTTCACAACGCATTAACTTAGGAAGGTGAATATGAGGAGAAGGTATGATGGATTTACTTAAGATTGAGGGGAGATTAAGAATGACATTAGCACAATATTGAATTATGACCTTAGCTAAAAACAGTAAGATTTGGAATAAGAGTAGGTAGAGATGGGAAATAGGAAATGTAAGAGGTCACGTAGGAATAGATTATAGACCTCCAAAAATTAGTCACACTGTACATTAGCGTATATAGGAAGAAATAAATGGGATGTGGCTGAAAGGTACTGCAATAATTCACTGATGAGTTTAATCTATATTTACGGTGGTCAAATCAGATTGGATAAAATCCTCTAGAAATTGAAATTATTCCACTAAGGCCTGTATCCCACTACCAAGTTACTCTTTATTTAACTGTGGAGAATCTTTGACACTGATCCATCTGCCTCAGAGCCAGCTCTCAGAGTGAACAGAGTGAACAGAAACTCCTGTTTATCTTTACGGAATGCTGATAGGGGAGGGGAGGGAAATATATCCTTGGTGGTGGGGTCCGTTTGGAGGCGGCGGAAATGACGGCGGATGGCGCTGTACATGGAGATTGGTGGGGTGGTAGGTGAGGACCAGTGGGGTTCTGTCCTGGTGGTGGTTGGAGGGGCGGGGCTCAAGGGCAGAGGAGTGGGAAGTGGAAGAGATGCGGTGGAGGGCATCGTCGACCACGTCGGGGGGGAAATTGCGGTCCTTGAAGAAGGAGGCCATCTGGGTTGTATGTTTTTGGAACTGGTCCTCCTGGGAGCAGATGCGGCGGAGTCGAAGGAACTGGGAATATGGGATGGCGTTTTTACAGGGGGCAGGGTGGGAGGAGGTGTAGTCCAGGTAGCTGTGGGAGTCGGTCGGTTTGTACTAGATGTCCGCGTTGATTCGGTCGCCTGAGATAGAAATAGAAAGGTCGAGGAAGGGGAGGGAGGAATCTGAGACTGTCCAGGTGAATTTGAGGTCGGGGTGGAAGGTGTTGGTGAAGTGGATGAAGTGGGAACACGAGGCGGCGCCGATAACGTCATCGATGTCCCGGAGGAAAAGGTGGGGGATGGGGCCAGTGTAGTTGCGGAAGATAGATTGTTCCACATATCCTACGAAGAGGCAGGCACAGCTGGGGC
>NC_057714.1:86903547-86921011 GCF_004010195.1 Chiloscyllium plagiosum | reverse complement strand
TGTAAGACTTGCGCCCACACCTCCCCCCTCCCCTCCCTCCAAGGCCCCAAAGGAAACTTCCATATCCGCCACAGATTCACCTGTACCTCCACACATATCATCTATTGCATCCTCTGTACCCGATGTGGCCTCCTCTATATTGGGGTGACAGGCCGGCTACTTGCGGAGCGTTTCAGATAACACCTCTGGGACACCCGGACCAACCAACCCGACCACCCTGTGGCTCAACACTTCAACTCCCCCTCCCACTCCACCAAGGATGTGCAGGTCTTTGGGCTCCTCCATCGCCAGACCACAACAACACGACAGTTGGAGGAATAGCGCCTCATCTTCCGCCTAGGAACCCTCCAACCACAAGGCAGGAACGCGGGTTTCACCAGTTTCCTCATTTCCCCTCCCCCCACCTTGTCTCAGTCAAATCCATCGAATTCAGCACTGCCTTCCTAACCTGCAATCTTCTTCCCGACCTCTCCGCCCCCCCCCCCGTCTGACCTATCACCCTCACCTTGACCTCTTTCCACCTTTCACATTTCCGACGCCCCTCCTCCCTACCTTTTATCTTAGCCTGCTGGACAAACTTTCCTCATTCCTGAAGAAGGGCTTATGCCCGAAACGTCGATTCTCCTGTTCCCTGGATGCTGTCTGACCTGCTGTGCTTTTCCAGCAACACATTTTCAGCTCTGATCTCCAGCATCTGCAGACCTCACTTTCTCCTCAAATAATCTCATGGTAAAGGAGTTCTGAGGTGAAGCAAATCATTACATGTTACAACTTCACATTCAGTTTGAAAGGGGTAAGTATGAGTCTAAGACTAATATTGTAGGCTCTAATAAAAGTCATTATAAGATATGAATGCAGAACTAGCTAAAATGAATCTAGGATAAAAGTTAGCACAGTAGTGATGCAGTGGCAGATTTTAAACGGATATTTAATAACTCTCAGCAAACATTTATCCCAGTGAGAAAAAAAAAGAGAAGGACATATTATCTGTGGCTAAATAAGGAAATTATGGATAGTATCAAAGTGAGAGCTACATATCTGCAGAAATTCATGGTAAGTCAGAAAATTAGACAGATTCTTTTTTTATAAATCTTTTTTGAGAAGAAGATTTTAAATTTTTTACAGAAGTATAAAATTACTACAAAGTAATATAACAATCTTGCAACATAACAATAACAGTAAACAAACTACTACTCTACACAACAGACAATTTTGGAGAAACATAAAATGCTACACAAACTACAATTCAATAAATAACTAAATCAAAAATAAAGAAACTAAATTAAACTGAGTTGAATCAAAGCAAATTGAATTACATTCAATTAAGTTACCACACTCAGCGCAATCCCACCAAAGCTCCCCGTCACCAGGAGCATCAGTTGGCATACCCATATTTGTTCAGGATTCTTCCTCCCAAAGGCCCCTGGGCCACCAGACACAGCCCTCACGGCTACACGAAGGCCCTAACCAATATAGCCAATAAGCCTGCGTCTATATGGTTCAAAAATGGCCGTCACGTTCTATAAAACAATTCCGTTTTCTGGCGCATCATACTCGTAAAGACATCCGGGGGATGTGCTCCATAACTAATCTATGCCAGCCCGAGAGTCCAGGGGGATTCTCCGACACCCAGCTCATCACAATGTCCTCGCACAAATGAAAGAATACTAAACAATTTCTTCGCATGCACATCCAAAGAGGTGAGGTTCGGCAAGCCCAAGAGGAGGGACATCGGATCTACCTTAAACTCGGTTCCCAAGACCCCTTTCAAAACACTCACTATAGTGTCCCAATGCCTATGAAGCTTGTGGCATGACCACAAGCAATGAGCAACATCTATTTTACATTTGGGGCACATTGGGGGCGCTCTTGTCTTAACATTCGCAAATAAACCCAGTAGAATACCGTCAATTGCATAGTTAAAAATCATACAACGGGGGATCTAAGATGGCGGCGATCTGAGAAGATCACACTGCAGAGCTTCGCATCGCAGCAGGAGCAGGACGGTCCTTTAACCCACCCAACCCAGGTCATCAGGATTTCCTGGGGTGTTGGAAAGATTGTGGAGCCCCAAGAAACATTTTAAAATTGACTTACCTGTATTTTCAGCTGTCCAGAAATGGCTAAAAAGGGAGGAGGAACATCTGAGGCCAGGCCTGCAGCTCAGCCTGCAGCAGCCTCGGAGCCGATTACTCTCCAGGACCTGGTGAACCAGCTCTCGAAATCTCACGAGATGTTGGGGAAACAGATTGAAGAGAAGCTGGCTCCAGTCTCTCTCATGCTGCAGAAGCATGAGCAGCAGCTGGGAGACCTGGAGAAGAGGACGGATGAGGTGGAGCACAGGGTCACAGTGGTGGAAGCTGATGGCAGTTCATTCAAGGAAGAGATCCAAGCCCTGAAGATGCAGGTTCATAATCTGCGTGACCAAGTGAATGATCTTGAAAACAGGGGCAGGAGAAAAAACATTTGGATCATCGGTCTGCCTGAGGATAATGAAGGTGAGCGGCCTGCGGAATTTGTTGAAGATTGGCTTCCGAAATTCCTTGACTTGGAGACTGGCAGGAGAGGATTGAAGATAGAGAGGGCTCACTGGGTCGCAGCATGGAGGTCGGGTCTGGGTCAATGCCCTCGTCCTTTCCTGGTGCGGTTCCATCATTACCGGGATAAGGAGAGAGTCATGGAGACTTCCAGACTCCAGGGGAGGGATCCAAAGGCCCTAATTTACGAGGGGTCTAAGATCATGTTTTTTCAGGACTTTTCAGCGGCGGTGATCCAGAAACGAAAATTGTATGATGGTGTCAAGAGAAGATTGAAGGAGCTTGGGATTCAGTACTCCCTGAGATATCCGGCAGTGCTTCGGATCACCTTAGATGGATCCATGCATCTCTTTGACACATCGGAGAAGGCAAGAGACTTTGTGGACAAACTAACCTAATCTAAACAATTGTAGTATGTATAAATATTGTTGCTTGGGTAAGCGTTTATCATTCTGCAAAAGAAATGGAGGAAATCCGGTTGGAGCTTTGTTTTTCCCCTTTTTTTCCCTCTATTGATAATAATTTGGTTCAAACTATGTCTGGCGGTGGTTAAGATGTACATTTTAAATTTCTGAGTTAGGACATACCAAAGGATGGTTGGGGTATTTATTCCCTTTTTTTTATAAAATAATGTTTTTTCATTCATATTGATATTCTATGGGGTGTCTATTCTTTTCAGCTTGTGCTTGTGATGCGGCTCTAGCTGGGAGACGTGAAGGTGGTTGAGATGGTTAGATGCCTACTTATGGGCAGTTCGGGATGGGTAGTTGCCCCCTCCGGGCAGGGAGTGAGTTCCCCTACTCAGTGCTATTGGCGCTTTATATGTTGGTTTGTTTTCTGGTTTTTGTTGATTTTTTATTTTTAATAATTTTGTATGTTTGTTAAATGTAGTGGTTTTAGTTTATGTTGTTTTTATATTTGGTGGACCATACGACACTAAGGCTCAGCAATTTGTGGTTCGGGTTCCTCCTCTCTGGAATTTAAATGTAATTGCAGAAGGTTATGGCTAATGATTTGATTAAATGGTGTACCTGGAATATCAAGGGTAGTCACTCATCAATTAAGAGGAAGAAGGTACTCTTGAGTCTAAGAAAGGAGAAGGTGGATATTGCTTTGTTACAGGAGACACATTTGGATGACAAGGAGCATCTGAAATTACAACAGAATGGCTTTGACCGAGTTTATTTTTCATAATTTAATACCAGAAGTAGGGGTGTGGCTATATTGGGAATCTCTCATTTAAATTGTTGGAATGTGTTAAAGACACATATGGGAGGTTTGTAATTCTTAAAGCCTTGATAAATGGGGAAGAATATGGCATTTTAAATGTTTATGGTCCACCAGCTCATCCTCTTAAATTCTTGGTAGTTGCTTTTTCTAAACTGATAAATCTCAAGTCTCAGCACATCATTATAGGGGGAGATTTTAACTGCCTCATGGACCCCACAGTAGACAGGTTGCCTAAAGGTCCCTCGATACCCTCTGCACAAACTAAACAGTTATTGGGTCTGTGTGGGGAATTAGGGTTGGTGGACATCTGGAGGTGTCTCCACCCTACAGGTTGGGATTTCACGTTTTTCTCCAATCCGCACAGATGTCACACGAGGATTGATGTTTTTTCCTGACCCCTGTGGTAACCCTGGACCTGGTGGCATCCTGTATGATTGGTAATATTGCCATCTCTGATCATGCTCCAGTGTACCTCATAGTTAAATTTAAGGATGTTACAGTGGATTCAAGGTACTGGCGAATGGACCCGTTTATTCTCATGGACAGTAAGTTTGTGGAGCATTTCTCTAGGGAATTTTGGGCATTCCTAGACATCAACATAGGCTCGGTTGATAGCTCATCTGTTCTCTGGGAAACTGCCAAAGCTTATGCCAGAGGGTTAGTTATTTCATATTCCACCAGTACGAAGCGGCAGAAGGGTGAGCAGCAACGTCTCCTTGAAGCACGGTTGAAGGCAGCCGAGAAGGCTTATTTTGACAGACCCTCGTTGGTCAAACTACAGAGGATTACGGCACTGTGGTCTGCACTAAATTCCGTGCTCACGCAGACGGCAAAGAAGGAGCTGGCTTTTGCAAAGCAAAGGTTATACAAGCATGGTGACAAGCCAGGCAAATACTTAGCATACCTTGCCAGAAAGAGAAGTGCCCCACAAACCACTACAGCGATTAGGGAAGGGTCTGGGAACCTAACATTGGTTCTAAAAAGATTAATGCGGCGTTCCAGAGATTCTACTCTAAGTTATATCAGTCTGAGAATTGTGAGGAGGGGCAGGCCAAAATGGAATCCTTTTTTAGAGATCTGAAGCTCCCGGGTGTGACTCCCGAACAACCATCCTTTCTCAATGCCGCATTATCAGAGCAAGAAGTGCAGGAAGCTGTGAGGCAGCTTCAGAGTGGAAAGGCGCCTGGTCCTGATGGAGTTCCCAGTGAATTCAATAAAGGAATTTATAAGTATACTGTCAGGCCTGATGCTGAATATGTTTAATGATTCATACAGTCATCTTTGTCTCCCACCATCTCTGAGAGAGGCCAATATTTCACTTATCCTTAAAAAAGGGAAGGTTGCAGAAGACTGTGCTTCATACAGGCCCATCTCGCTCTTAAATGTGGACTTTAAGATCCTCACTACGGCTCTTGCGTTAAGGCTGGAGACTGTGTTACCCTCTATTATTAAAGAGGATCAGACGGGCTTCATAAAGGGTCGCAGATCCTCCAATAACGTTAGGAGGCTGCTTAACGTAATTCAAGCATGCCAACAGCAGTCAATACAGGGATTGGTGATTTCTTTAGTTGCAGAGAAGGCATTTGACCGAGTTGAGTGGCCGTACCTTTTCTATACTCTAGACCAGTTTAGTCTGGGCAAAGTTTTCATAAGATGGGTAAAGGTTCTCTACAGTGTACCTCTCGCTGCGGTCATTACCAACAGGGTACGATCTAGCAATTTTAATATTTCTAGGGGCAGCCGGCAAGGCTGTCCCCTTTCACCGTTACTTTTTACGTTGGTGATTGAACCGTTGGCAGAGGCCATTCGTGGGATCTCAATATATCAGCTCCAGAAGTGGGGTCAAAATTACATAAGATCTCACTGTATGCAGATGATTTTCTAATTTTCTTGACAAATCCAGCAGTCTCAGTGCCTTGCCTGATATAATGCATTCATGCGTTTGACACTTTTTCAGGGTATAAAATAAATTTTGCTAAATCAGAAGCTATGCCTATGGGTGGTCTTACAAAAGAGTTGGCTCTTGAGAGTGACTATAGATTCCCATTTAGGTGATCACAGGGGGGGTTTTGTGTATTTGGGCATATTCATTACTCCAGTTCTGGATTGGCTGTTCAAAGCCAATTTTACTCAATTACTTGAAAAAATTAAACAAGATCTCCAAAGATGGGAGGCACTTCCAGTCTCATGGTTGGGTCGGAAAGCGCTTATTAAGATGAATATTCTCCCTCATTTGCTATACCCTAAGACTTTCCGGACATTAAAAATTACCAATTAAGCTCACCTTTGACCTACGTAAGTGATTGGGTTTGTGGGGACCCTCTTTCAATATGGCTAGATATCGAAGTCTCCCAGGCAAGGTGTCCCCTTACCAGTTTGCTGCTTTTGGACAAAGTGAGGACAGTTAGGGAATATTGCCATAACCCAATAGTCATCAATACTGTTAAAGCATGGAGGGCAATTCGGTAATATTGGCAAAACATCTTTGTTTACACCTTTAGTGGGTATGCCGAGTTTTCAACCAGGTATGATAGATTCAGGATTTAAATGTTGGGCAGCTAGGGGTATATCTTGCATGGGTGATTTATTTGAGGGAGATGTAATGATGTCCTTCGATCAGTTAGTACGGCAGTACGAGTTACCTAATAGAGACCTCTTTCGTTTTTTTCAAGTTAGGGATTTTATTCAAAAAAAGACCACACTTTTGACTGATCCCTACAAATCTGACATAGAAAGAGAGGTACTAAGGGCTAAGAGTACACTCTCTGTCAGTACTCTATATCACCAATTGGGAGATGCCACCTCAGATGAGTCTGATCGACTCTGCAAGATGTGGGAAAGAGAGCTGAATGTTGAAGTTTCTTCTGAGGCATGGGAGGATATTTGGGAGAATGCAAGGAAGATATCAATTTGCAATAGGACCTATGCTTTACAGTTGAAGATTCTCCACAGCGTCCACTTAGCCCCAGACCGTTTGTCAAAATTTAAACCAGGGGTATCTTCAGCATGTCCCAAGTGCCAGGTCTGCACCGGCACTCTTACCCATTGTCTTTGGTCTTGTGACAGGCTTCAAACATATTGGAGCGCTGTGGGGGTGCAATGGAGAGGATTTTAGGTGTGGGAGTGGAGAAGGACCCTATTTCACTTCTTTTGGGCCTACCCATTGTATTTCCTGCAGACTCGCATAAGGAAAACCTTTTCAATATTCTTACATTCTGTGCAAGGAAGAATATCTTGCTAGGTTGGTTATCAGAAAAAGCCCCAGGCCTGTCGGGTTGGTGGAAGATTGTTATGAAGCATATTCCCCTGGATTTTCTCACAAATATGGTACATCACAAACCTGAGAATTTTTACAAGACATGGCAACCCTTTTTGAAATACCTGGACACAGATTTATCTGCCACACTAACAAGGCTTTTATATAGCTGTAACGATTGTGTTTCATGAGTCCAATATCCAGGGAGGAGGAACTGTGAATGTATGAGTGTTTTGTTTGGCTGGGCTGTGTTATTACTATTTATTTGTTTGTTCTTAGGTATTTATTTAGTTAGTTAAATAGCTAGTTTAGGTTTTTTTTAAATTTTATACTTCTCTATATATGTTTATACATTCATATAGGAGGGTGGGTTGGGGATTTTTTTTATTATTTGGGTTTAGTTTTGTACTATTTTTGTACTGTTTTGAATTGCATTGTTTTGTATTTGTTGTAATATTTAAAAATCTATTTTTTCTTAATAAAAATATATTATTTAAAAAAAATCACACAACACCAGGTTATAGTCCAACACGTTTAATTGGAAGCACTAGCATTCGAAGCGCTGCTCCTTCAACAGGTGGTTATGGGTGAGATCTCCACACCCAATTCCTGAGCTCAGATTCCACACAGCCGCTCGATGTACTTTGAAACACTACCTCCTAATATATAAGTGTCCTAATCGAGAGAGTGCCCGTGGACCGAAGCACTCTCCTCTCCATATCCAAACTATTAATGTCGTCTTTTTCTGTATGAAGTCCCTAATCTGAAAGTAATAAAAGAGGTCCCTCCTAGACAGCTCATATTTCTAGCTCAACTGCTCAAAAGACATCGTGAACTCCCCATCAAATAAATCGCCCAAATAGGAAACTCCTCTGGACTCCCAGAACCTAAAGATGGAATCCATCGATCCAGGCCGGAATCCTACCAATCCTACTATGGCTGTAAAAGGGGTAGTTTTTTGTAAATTGCTCTCAATTTGTTGCATCATTCTCCATGCTTTAACCATGTTAAGGACAATCGGAGTTCTGCAATGGAGCATAACAGTTCTCATCTTGTCCATGAACAACAGATTAATGAGAGGACATTTTGCCTGGGAGGCCTTGATGTCCAGCCAAATTGATTGCGGATCCTGGCCAGCCCAATCCACTGCATAGGGTAGTAGGAACTTAGTTGGTATTTCTTAAAGTCTGGAAAATCCACACACCCATTTCCTGCGAAAGCTGCAATTTGACAAGCTTATTAAGAGGCTGCCTGTGATGCCAGATAAAAGAGCAGAGTCACCTGTTAAGCCTCTGTAGCACTTGCCTGGGCAGCATCAGAGGGAGTATTCGCAAGGGATATAATAAACAAGGAATAATATTCATTTTAACCAGGGCTATTCCACACAACCAGGATATTGGAAGATCCTCCCAGTGCCAAAGGTCCTGTCTTATCTTCTCTAGCAACTGAACAAAGTTAACTTTATATAATTGATTGAAGGCCGGGTTGATAAAAATGCTTAAATACAGGAGACTTCCCTGTGACCATCTGAAAGGGAATCGGATTCCACTCCCAAGATCGGGCAATCTAATAAGACCGGGCAGGCATGGCCTCCGATTTGATAAAATTGATTTTACACCCCAAGAAAGAGCCAAAGAAATTAATCACTTGTATTAAATGGGGCACAGATATCGTTGGGTTAGTTAGAAAGAGAAGAACGTCTTTTGCATAAAGGGTGATCTTATGCCTTCCTGATCCTACCTCCGGGGCAGTTATATTGGGGTCCTTCTGGATGGTCTCTGCCAACGGCTCAATCACTAATGTAAATAGTAACAGTGAAAGGGGGCACCCTTGTCAGCTGTCTCTGCCAATACTCACATTGTCAGACTTTATACCATTAGTGAGAACTGCTGCTTCAGAGCACTACATAACACTGTCACTCACCTGGCAAAGAGCCCTCCAATACCAAACCATTCCAGGACACTCCACCTGGTCAAACACTTTCTCTGCATCCAGGGAGACTACCAAGTCCAGAATTGACCCTTATTGGCACACCTGAACCACATTTAGCACTCTCCTAATATTATTAGAGGACTTGTGACCCCTAATAAAACCTGTCTGGTCCTCCTTTGCAATGGAGGGCAATACCTTCTCCAACCTCAATGCCACCATTTTCGACAAAATTTTAAAGTTCACATTTAATAATATGGGTCTATATGAAATGCAATCCTCTGGGGCTATCCCTCTCTTGAGAATAAGAGAAATATTTGCTTCTCTCAAAGAGGATAGGAGGCAGTCCTGACTGTATGAATAATTGTACATATCCAACATTGGCCCAGCCAGCATGTCTATGAACTCCTTATAAAACTCACTCCAAAATCCATTTGGGCCGGCCGCTTTACCGCTCTGGAGCTGCCTCACCGCCTCCTGTATCTCCTGGATTGTCAAAGGGGCATTCAAAAGAGACGCCTGTTCTGAAGTTACACCTGGGAGGTCAAAAGTCTTAAAAAAGACTTCATCTTCACCAATCTGTCTTCACAACCCTCTGACCGGTACAGCTCAGAGCAGAAATTCCTGAATGCTGCATGAATCTTTTTGGGATTGCAGTGTTAGTACCTGCACACTGTGTAATGGATGTGATAGATTGGGGGGCATTCTTCTTTCTGGCCAAGTACACCAAATACCTACCCAGTTTATCACCATACTCGGATAACCTCTGTTTCACAAAGGTAATCACCCTCTTTGCTGTCTGGGTGAGTGCAGCACTTTGATTCCTTTGTTTTATAGAATATAGAAATGTGCTGTGTTACTTTGGCACAAAGACTATGGAGAGACATCTTAAATAAAGGTGTACTATTCTAAAGAGTATGCAGGAGCAAAGAGACCTCAGTGTGTATGTACACAAGTCATTAAACGTGGCAGGACAGGTAGAGAGAGCTGCAATATTCTAGGCTTAAAGATAGTATTAAACTTCAGGTAACAGTACAGAAGATTAAAAGGCATTAAAAAAATTTTGGAATACTGCATTTAATTCTGGTCTCTCAGCTATCGGAAGGATGTTGCGAAACTGGAAAGGGGTCAGAAAAAGATTTACAAGAACGTTGCTAGGGGTGGAGGGTTTGAGCTTTAGGGAGAGGCTGATTAGGTTGGGGCTATTTTCCCTGGAGCATCAGAGGCTGAGGGGTAACCTTATAGAATTTTATATAGGCATGGATAGGGTAGAGGAGTCCCAAACTAGAATGCATAGGTTTAAGGTGAGAGGAGAAAGTCGTAAGAGGGTCTTAACGGGCAATGTTTTCACACAGAGGAATGAACTGCCAGAGGAAGTGGTAGAGGTTGGTACAATTACAGCATTTAAAAGGCAACCGGATGGGTATATGAATAAGAAGAGTTTAGAGAGATATGGACCATGTGCTGGCAAATGGGACTGGATTAATTTAGGATATTCGATTGCTTACATAAGCTGGACCGAAAGGTCCGTTTTCATACTGTACATCTCTATCACTCTAAGTACACACAATCAGCCTCATTGGCACAAGTCATGTGGATTTTTTAGTGTTTTCATGTGGGTCTAATTCACATCATTATCTCTTGCAATCCACTATGCTCTGTTGGTTAAGGAGGTAGTATCATTTTCTGATTATTACCACTTGCGTTTCCACATAATTAGTGATTTAGTACAATATCCCAAGGTGCTTCACTGCAATATAAACAAGGAAACTTAATACTGATCCAAAGAGTGAGTTATTAGGGAAAGTGATAAGCTGTCATCGATATGATGGACTGAATTAGCATCAATAATCTTCTATGATTCCTATGATTTACAAAAAATCAAAGAAAGAGCAGTTAAGGAACAAAAAGCCACTAAACCTTTGTTCCTTCAGGTATTTTCAAATTCTACATTGTGATGGTGGGGCCATTTTTTGTTTTTTTTTGTAGCCATGGTGTTCTTTCTGAAACAAAGATATGAATGAATATGATGTAATTTTAGACTTCTACATTGGCCACTTATTCTCATACACTTTAATAACCGTTGCTAAATGAGGGGTGATATGATACTTGTCCTGGATATGTGTCTTTTTCTTACCTTTTCCCATAGTTTGATGTACAGTTTTGACAGAATATCAATAAGGTAATCATATTCTTCTGATTTTATGCAGTGTAATTATATTGTGGGAGCTATCATAATTATCACAGCGTGATAGTGGCAGATCATCAGTCCGTCAGTTACAACCTCATGTTATGTTAGAGCAGTAATAAGTACCAGTAACTGTTCATAAAAAGAATTGACAATGAGGCTCAGTCAGCCCTCATTTATATAGCATTCATGCAATCAATCACAATAAGATTATGTGCGTAGAAATTTCCAACTTAAATAGACAGGTCTCAGGCTTACCTTCTTTCGACATACAGTTCAAGACCTAGCAAGTCAAAGCCCTCTATCTCCTTTATAAAAATAAAAAATGATTTCAGCCTACTTCCTGACATATAAGTTAAGACACAGCAACCAAAAGACCTGTACGTTTTAAAGTAAAACCCAGCTACCAAAAAAGTCTTCTTACAAGCTTAAATGTAATATTGACAGTCAACAGATTTTCAGTTTCAATACACTGCCTTGCAGTTTAAGAAAAATGTTGTTGTAAGTGCTAAAGAATGATTTTCTAACCTAGAGCAGCTTATCTGCGTGTAGGGGTCAGATGGCTCTGTCAGAGAAGGTGTGACATCATCACTCCCTATCTGGGGTACTCTCCCTCAAGTGGCTGAAACCTGCTACAATAGGTTCATATCTCTTCAAGTCACAGAATCACTCTCTATAAAACTTATCAAAGCCACAGCAATGAAAAATAAAGCAAAATAGAAGCAAAAAGGAAAAATAGTAGGCACAATGGTATACCAATTGAAAGAAAGGAACAAACAAACCCTGCACTCTACTTTGACAAAACAAAAAGCCACTGATACTCAACAAATAATAGAAGGCAAGGATTTGACCATGCATCAGGCAGGAAGTGACATCATTACTGAGCTACAGCTATATTAAGCAAAATATGCATTTTATTTCATAGATCAAGCATTAAGTGATCATGAGGGAAGAGCTCTTAAAATATTACTTGTTATTCACAGGAAAACCTTAGCGAAACAAACATAACTAGTCTTTCTAAGGATGGAAAGGAACATCCAGAGAAGATCTGGAAAGTAATTAAAGACCAGTTCAAAAGTATGAACCAACTTCCTGGATCACCATATTCTAACTCATGCCATACAGACAGAAATCCTGAGAACTTATGGATGACTTTGTCGCCAAAAGCCACAGCAAAGGGCTTAAGTGTGATTTCTCCAAAGAAGAACTCACAGAGAGACTACTGACTTCAAAATGTCTCTTGCTCAATCAAAACTGTCTGGAAAGTTCTTATGAAGAAAAAAGGAGCATCATCATCAATGCCTTGCTGGAAGATATGTTCAAGCATAAAGCCATAGTGGCAGATCAACATCAATTATGTATTCTGTGGACAGATAGCACCATGGCTACAGTCAGCAAATTGCATCAAACCAGCAAGATTTCTATGTTTTGTTCATGGGATGAGAGCATCACTGGCTGGGCCAGCATTTGTTGCCTATCCCTAATTGCCCAGTTAAAAGTTCGCTACATTATTGTGGATCTGGAGTCACATGTAGACCAGACCAGGTAAGACCAGTTTCCTTCCCTAAAGGACATTAGTGAACCAGATAAGTTTTTCCTGATAATCATCAATGGATTCATAGTCATCACGAGACTCTTACTTCCACATTTTCATTGAATTCAACTTCCTCCCCAGAACATGACCTGGGTCTCTGAATTAACAGTGCAGGGATAAGACCAGTAGGCCGTCTCCCTCCCAACATCTGTCAACCATGCGGTTTGTCAGACCCTTCCTCCCAGATGCTGTTCTGTATTTTCTTGGATATTGGGTGTACATCTTCAGAAAACATGGTTTCAAAAGCCAATCCAGACCCCAGAACCAGACCTGGGTGACCAAGATGATATGACACCACAACATTGGCAGCACAGAGAGTCAAACATATCAACAAACTGAAAAGCCCTCTTTGGAAGTTGTCCAAGTGTTTCCTGACGTTAACCTCGCACAGCCCATCGTCAGTATAAGATGAGCAGAAGCTTTTATGAACATCAACATTGCATGCCCCCAAAAGGCAGGTCCACACACCCTGATATTCAAGAACTAGTATCAATATATTACAACACATTGTAAAAGACATGTAACCCACAAAGTGTCATTCCATGGTACCAACTACAAAACAACATCTCACAACATGCAACAGATTATCAATTGCCTCTTGCGGACAAGGGGAAGATGCATGTCTCAAGTCTACCTGTCAGTTAGAATAAGAATCAAACATATACTGTTCGTGTTATTCCAAATCACAGGCTAGCCATTAAGACAATTGAGCTAACCAGTGTCCCTTATTTAGGTCTGCTGACTAACATACAGCTACAACTTGGTATAATAAGTTAGAATGAATGTAAACTGTTTAGATGTGCTTGGTTCTGTTCAATTTTAAGCTTCTATCTTGAGATTCCATCGACACAAAGTAATCTTGATTTGTCAAGTTAATTGGTTCAAAGTAAAATTTTGCTTAATTAATTGAGCACCTTATAGTAATAGAGTTAATTGATAATGCTTACTGGAGATGACAGGGATCTTACTGCAGGCTGGAAGTCGGTGAGAGCCCTATGTCATCTCTTTTCATTAGGGCCCAATAAATTAGGTGCTAGTCAGGCACCTAAGTGGACAGTTGAAGGCATTCCATGGGATCAGGCCCAGGGATGGACAAGTGTTGCCACATGAAGCTCATTGCCCAATCAGAGGCCTGCATCTCTTCATTGGTAGCAGTGCCACTGGAGAGGTGGTGGCTGCAACTGGTACTGTCAATCCAAGGCGAAGGATAACTGAGCGACGCAGGCTATAGATGAATGATAGTAGGAAGTGCAGGTCACAGAGTGAGGGTTTCAGGAGGTTTCCCACCAAGTGCATCTATCATGATGCTAGCTCCTTTTATCAGACACTGGTTACCTTCAAACTACCACTCCGCCCCAGAGCAACCAGAAACCCCAACTGAGTTTGTTTTTCATACTTCTGGTCCATTAGCCTTTAATTTCTCACTTAAGGGCATCAGTTGAAGATGGAGTGGTCGGCCATGTACAGGCTTTCCCATCATGGACTGAATCAGAGTTGAGTACACACCAGCGTTCTCAAGCACCACCCTCCCACCTCATGAAATGCCCCCATGGGGAAGGCTGTTCAATGCAGTCTTGAATCTTGCAGGAGTTGCAGTGTCTCCAATACACTGAAAGTCATGAGCTGAATCCAAATAAAATCCAAATTCCAAGACCATGAACTGTCTGGAAGTCTAAGTACTGAAAAGGGTCAGGTACTCTTAATTATAAACAAGAACTTTAGCACCTGACTAAGAAATTCTGACTGTGCAGCAATGGGAGAATTTCTAATGTTTAGCACTTCCAGACATTACCTTAACTTCGATTCCCTCCTCATCTGGCTCTATACTTTTGTTGATCAGAAGTTGGAAACTTTGGTACCAGACAGTTTATAATAAGGTTATAATCTATTAAAACAAAGACCAACATATTTCAAATTTAGCCACAAGCTTTTGTTTCCTCTTAAGAAATGGATGCCAATTATTTTCTCAGTTTCAATTACAGTTCATTTTATTTTGAATATTAATTTTGTAACATACAAATTTAATTAGATTAATTTAACTAAACACTCTCATGTTTAATTTTATGATCAGTCTTATTCCAATTGGTTTATTCTAATTGAATTACTTCAAAATAAAAATTGTAAAAATAGTATAAAAACTAGGAGACTTAGAAATAAATTTGCTTGCGCATAATATCAGAGGATTGGCTCCATGGGTAATACTTCTCATTTATTCCCAGATTGTGAGTATATCTGGCCAAGACCAGCATTGTTATCCGTCCTCTAGTCGCCTTTGACAAGGTGGCAGTGAGCTGCCTTCTTGAATCACTACAGTCCATGTGCTGTAAAGAGACCCATGATGCTGTTAGGAAGGGAAATCCAGAATTTTGACCCCAAAATACTGAAGGAACTGGGATATATTTTCAGTTAGGATGATGAGTAGTTTGGAGGGGAACTTGCAGCTGGTGGAGCTCCAATGTATGGAACTGTGATGCCAATCAAGTGGGCTGCTTGTCCTGGATGGTGTCAAGTATTGTTGGAGCTGCACTCATCCAGGCAAGTGAGGAGTATTCCATTATACTCCGGACCTGTGCCTTGTAGATGGTGGACTTCTGGATAACCAGACTGATTCTTGGGGTAGCAGGACTGACATAAAGACAGAATGGATCATTTAAGGGTATATTCACTGGAGTTTATAAGAGTGAGGGTTGACCTTATAGTGACACACAAAATTCTAATAGGGCCGGACAGGGTAACTGCAGGAGGATACTCCTGATGACCGGGGAGTCAAGAACCAGACTAAAGACAGGACTGAGATGAGGAGAATTTTTTTTCACCTAGAGTATAGTGAATCTGTGAAATTCTCTGCCACAGAAAGCAGGTATAGCTAAAACATTGAATACTTTCAAGAAGGAATTAAAAATAGTTTGCAGGGCTAAAGGGATCAAAGGATATGGAGAGAAAGCAGGAATAGGTTACTGAGTTGGATGATCAGCCACAATCATCTTGAATGGCCTATTCTTGCTCCCATTTTCAATATTTCTATGTTTCTATGACAGGCCTTTGGGAGTCAGGAGGTGAGTTATTCCCTACAGGATTCCTATTCTCTAGCTATTGTATTTATATGGTTTGTCCAGTTCAATTTCTGGTCAGTGTTAACTTCCAGGATTAAAAGGTGTGGCGCTGGAAAAATGTTTTGGGCAAAAGCATTTCATCAGGAATGTTGCCTAATGCCTGAAATGTCGACTCTCCTGCTCCTCGGATGCTGCCTGACCTGATGTGCTTTTCTAGCACCACTCTAATCATGACTCTCTTTTATTAGAGATGACCATCACTTAATGACTTCTGGTCAGTTTTCACCACTTTATATATTCAGCGTGTAAACTTTTCACCAAGTAACATTGCAGGTATTCAGCTAACCTTTAAATGAATCACATGCTTTCTTAGAAATGATAGGCAGAGATAACTGTTCCAACTTATTTTCTGATCTCCTTAAAAACAGTTATCTTCACAGAACTGAAATCATAATTTATCTACCTCTATGTGAAAAATCCAAATGATAAATATATATGTTAGAAACATATAACATGGTACATATTTCATGTAAAGGAAATCATTAACAGTGGAAGATGTTATGCTTAATCCTCAATCTGTGCTTGAACATTTGATCTGAAACATAGCTTTAGTTTTACAATCCCAGCTAATATTGGATGAGTCAAATTCCAGACTGAAATTCAGCATGATAGATTTTTTTTCATTTAGCGGAGAGATTTTTCATTAAAACTCAAGTATGCAAATATTTTAGATCTGATTTTTACAGTGCACCAAAAATGCATTTTACAAAATAAAAGATAAAATAGAAGAAACTAAACCTATTACACATAAATTTGGAAGATTTTGAAACATACAGTAGAAACAAAATCCAATCTATCCTACCACCATCACTGCACAGTATTTAAACACCAGAGAGATTTTGCTTCTCTGTTACTCTATTATTAATTCTCTAATTCTCTATTGGTTAAACTTAACTATTCATTTCAATTTCCTTTCTTGAGTGTTTAGTGGTCACTTTCTTGGTTAGTCACATGACTGAGCTTAAACTCTCTCAGCTTTGAATAACCCCTTGTTTTGATTTGCTCTTAGGATGTGGGCATTGCCCATTCCTAATTGCCAATTTGGCAACCACATTGCAATCACATGTAGGCCACATCAGGTAAGAACGGTAATTTCATAGCAGGCAGGGCAGCGGTAGACGTCCAGTACGTGGCCACCGCCATCCGACGCCTTAAAACGGCGGTGCTCGGACCCGACGTAGTGCACCAGTTGGAGGACGCTCAGGTGTGCGGTGGGATCCCGTCTGCGCTCACCCCAGCCCGGACGGAATTTCACATTGGCCCCAAGGTCCCGTACTTCCCGCGGGAGCCTGTGCCCCACAACCTGAGCCGCCTCCGAAATTTTAATTTTGGTTTGTTTAGGGAGGTGGAGAGAAAGGCCCTGTATCGACTGCTGCTGCACACCATCCACCTCTTCTCCCTCATCCACCGTCCGGACACGCCTTGGCGTGCCCATTTGCCACCGGGCGGTGGGGATCCCCAGTGGAGGGCTCTCTACGCGGGAGTCCTCCCCCTTTCTCTCGGGGATCTGGGGTGGAGGGTGCTGCACGCAGCAGTCCCCTGCAACCGCAGATTGCGGTGGTTCACAGACTCCCAGCCCAACTGCTTGTTCTGTGGCGCTGCGGAGTCCGTGGACCA
>NC_057714.1:86888953-86903155 GCF_004010195.1 Chiloscyllium plagiosum | reverse complement strand
CTGTGTCTCACACGTGCACACACACACCATGGGTGCTGGGGATAAAATAAGCACTACCGCACTTAGGTGGTAGTGTGGGGGTTAAATTATTAAAAAAAAAGTAAACATATTAGAGGCACTTGAAAAAAAAAAGAACGGTAATTTCCCTTCTTAAAGGACATGGATGCAATCAACAGACTACAGGTCAACATTAAACCAGCTTAAACACAGATTCGTTTAGTGAATTCATCTGCCACGGTGGGATTTAAATTCATTCTCAGAATATTAGCTTCAGTTCCTGGATTACTAGACGAGTGACATTACCACTGCATCATCACCTCTCACTATGTTACTAATTAAAGAAGGGCTAGTTGACTGAAATTTCTGTTTGAATGAGCTGGGGAAAATATGCACATGATTGAGTCGTCAATGTTGATTGGTTGGCAATGAGAAAGTTAGTTCAGCCAATAGCACTTAAAGATCCTCTACATGGCCTTGGTGTGGAATACACAAAAACTCACTTTTTGCTGGTTTCAGAGCAACTGGTGAATGGTTTTGAATTTATACCAAGACAGCTATTTGGAAGTGATCAATTCTGGATGTCCTGGTGATGGGTATGTGTGAAAGGAGAATATCCTCCTTTGCAGTACTCACGAAGTGCTTCATGACAAATAAATACTGTTGAACTATGAACAACTGAACTAAGTCATTTGCAATTGGGAACATACCAAGGTAAGGATAGCTATTAGCATATATGCAGATGGTTTCTACATTGTGACCTGTATTTACCAAGAGTTGTACTCTCAAAGTATATTGGCCTCTTGTTGCTATGTATTTTCTTCCACTTAAGTTGCATAGCAAATGGGTAATAGGATTTTCAATCATAAAACTCTTCACTGATAATTCACAAAGAACCTAAATGCAACCTATAAAATTTGAATGAATGTGTGTTTTTTTTTTAAAGCTACAATGCAGCTTTGAGTGAATTTTAAAAGCAAGCCAGGTTCCTTGCATAAAATGTTCACATGGGGAGGTGGAGTTTCACTTGAAGGCAGGACAATCTAATGGATATCCTTATGTGAGATGAGCTGACAACAATGGCCTACTTTTTGATGGAAGAAAAGTGACACAGACTAAGAGCAGCCCCAGGCCAGGGCTTTGAGTATCTACTCTGTGCACATTGCTAGAGGGTCTGCCAGCTATATTTTTACTTCAGTGTGGAAAGCAGAAGTCAGGATCCTCGGATGAAACAGTCACCGACTTGGAATTTTAAGCACTCCGTTAACTGGTGAGACAGGTTCACTGTCAAATTGACTGTTTGGACAGGCTCTCGAAGCTGGACACACAAGGCAGAAATCTCAAGCTTCAGCAGCACAGTGGGTTGCACTAAAAAGTAAGTAATTGGGATATGGTTCCAACAAGAAGGTGACCGTAGGCAGCGATCTTTGGCTGCATCCCCACTCTGCCTGTTCCCTTAATCCTTGATTAAGCCGAATTACTTCCTGACTGCCTGTTTTCCTGGCCATTGCTGGGAATGGGTGTGGAAAACTGGCTGAGCAGCTGCTTAGTTTTTCAGTCGCACCGCTCTGTATTAGTGGGAACGAAGAACACTTGTAATCTTCTTTTATATTATTCGATAGCTTATGTCATTTTGGCAAATGTCATTTTCTTCCCCCCTTTTTTGCTATTAAGTTTTCCTCTGCTGATTTTCAAAGTCTTCCCAATGTTCTGGTTTCCCACTGATCTTCACCATGTTATCTGCTTTCTCTTTTGCTTCTATGCTGTTCCTGACTTCCCTTTTTTAACCAAAATTGTTTTCTCCTCTTAGCTCGGTAAAAACAATGACTGCGGATGCTGGAAACCATATTTTGGAGTAGAGTGGTGCTGGAAAAGCACAGCAGTTCAGGCAGCATCCTAGGAGCAAGAAAATCTGACGTTTTGGGCAAAAGCCCTTCATCAGGAATACTCTACTCCCCTCCCCTTAGCATGTTTCTTTTCCCTTGGGATGAATTTCTGCTGTGCCTTCCAAATTACCCTCAGAAACCCCTGCCATTGCCGTTCCACTGTCTTCCTTGCTGGGTTCCCATTCTAATCAACTCTGGCCAGCTCCTCCCTCGAGTAGTTACCTGTACTCAATTGTAATCATTTACATCTGATTCTAGCTTCTCCCCCTCAAACTGCACGTGAACGCTATACTATGGTCACTGCCCCCTAAGGGCTTCACATTAAACTCCCTAATCAAATCTGCCTCACTATACATCACCAAATCCAGAACTTGGGCTCTATCGCAAGCTGTTCCAAAAAAAAACTCTTAGATATTCCACAGATTCCTTTTTCTTGGGATCTACTACCAAAATGATTTTCTCAGTCCCCTATGATTATTGTAATAGTACCTTTCTTACATGCATTTTCTATTTCCTAATTTATTTTCTGCCTCCCATCCTGACTGCTGTTTGGAGGCGTGTACACAACTCCCATTAGTGTCTTTTTTACCTTTGCAAATCCTCAACTCTACTCATACAGATTCTACACCTTCCCACTCTATGACTTCTTGCTATCAATTTATTTCCATTTCTTACAAACAAGACAATCCTGTCCCTCTGCCCATCCGCCTGTCCTTTCTGTAAGACACTTACCATTGGATACTTAGTTCCCAGCCCTGACCCCCTTACAGTCACGTCTCCGTGATGCCCACAGCATTGTACCCAATTTCAATCTGCATTCCCAGCCCAGTTACTATATTCTGTAAATTGCATGTGCTTGATTACAACGTCCTGAGTCCTGTATGAATCACACTATTTCTCATACTTGTCCCCGCATCTGCTGTTCCTGAAGTTAGATTCCTGACCCTTTCCATACTCTCTGTCGTATTACTTTCTCTGGAAACATTAACAACTTCTCGAGCCATCCCTTTTTTAACCTTGTCCATAATTTCCCATGCAACTGAATATACCCTCCCATTATTTAGTTTAAAGCCCTATCCACAACCCTAGTTGTGTGATTCACCAGGACTCTGATTCCAGCATGATTCAGGAGAGGCCCATCCCATTGGAATAGCTCCCTCCTTTCCCAATACTGGTACCAAAGTCTCATGAATTTGAACCCATTTCTGTCACACCAATATTGGAACCAAATGTTTACCTCTTTAATCTTATTGACCCTGTGCCAATTTGTTCATGGCTCAGGTAGTAATCCTAACTGCTCATATTCCTACAGAAGGACCTCTTTCCTTTTTCTACCTATGTCATTGGTACTTTTATGAACAACGACAGCAGAATCTTTCCTCTCTGACTCCAAGTTCCTCTGCAGCCCAGGTGAGAGATCCTGAACCCAGCATCAGGTAGCAACACAGCTTTCTGGACTCTCGAACCTGGCCACAGAGAACAGTACCTATTCCCCTGACTATACTACTCTGAATTACAATTGCATTTCTCTTTTCTCCCTGTACCATGATGATGTCAGTTTGCTCATCCTCTCTCAAGCCCCTACTTTTGTCCACACAGTGAACAAGAATCTCAAACCTTTCCAACAAGCTCAAGAGCTGAAGTTCCTTTCGCACTACCTCCTGGATCTCTCACCTCCTTCGCTCATAGTCACATTCTCCTGTCCCTAACCACTGGACTGAATTTGCAATAGTTAATCTAAGAGGTGTGACTGCCTCCTGAAAGAACAAATTGCAGGTATTGAATGAAGTGCCGCAGTCAAGCCCTGATATTGAGCTGACTCAGAACTGAAATAAATAAAACACAGAACCTTTCTTTTGAACTCTCTTAAACAAACCACTCAGACTGTGTTCTCTTCATCTAACCCCCCACACAACAGTGAAGGAACAATCATCAATAGTAAAGAGTAACTGCTCAAAGCAACACTCCGTGCCAACATCCTGCTCAGGAGAGAACACTATACATCCTCGAGATGGTTGGTGAGACCACACACTCTAGAACTCATTTCTCTAGGAAAACACTCTACAAACCAGATAACTCTTGCCCTCCCCAATGTGTAGCTCAGTCTCCAGCTAATCAACTCTGAGCTGGAGTTCTGCAAGCAAATCAACACTTGTTACAGATGTGGTTACTATGACCCAGGTTGGGGTCCACCAATTCTCACATCATGCAGATACAACTCATCGCCTGGCCCAACACTTAAATTGTTTTGTTCTTAATTCATTTCTTTTTACAATTTCTAATGGGTTTTAGTTTGTAATCTGTAAACATTTCACCTATTTACCTTTAACCTCAAAGGAACCCGTAATGGATAGTGAAATTAACAGCTCTTACCAACCAATGAATTTATGGATTTCTTCTGATGTAACTCTTTGTTTTGGGCTGGGTCTCTGATCCGAGGTTTTAAAGTATCCTGTTAAAAAAACAACCTTACAAACTATGAACCAAAAAAAGCCAACAGAAAGCACTTCTTTCCCCTGCACTGAATTTTCACGCTGCCTCAAGTCCCTGAACGCGGGCTGTGTCTCACTCAGGATGGGGGTCTCTCTTTCCTGATCCGTGTGATGCTTACTCAGGCCACAAGTGACCCTGCACAAAGTGCAAGTGCTGCTATTGCAAGAGGACACAGGACATGATGGCGAGTCGATACTGCGTGAATCGATATGGACTCAAAAGCTCTAGTATAGGCGCAGAGGCGTGCAGGTCAGTAAAACGTTTGGAGCATCTACAGTTCAAAGACATAAGGCTAGTCAGCAATGCTCCAGAATATATTCATACCCCATTTTTGATATTCTCCAGAGAGTCTCACTCCTAATACCCATTCACATACTCACGCATAGGCACATGCGCACACAGACACAGGAGCATATACACACACACACAAACAGATGCACAGACCTATGTGCAAGTACACAGACGCCATACGTAGACCCAGCCATGTACGCATACACTCACACACACAGTCATTATTGTCAATGCTTGACAATAGACCTGGAATTTTCTCGATTGTCCTGATGCTGGGATTCAAACCAGGACCTGACCCAGAACAGATAATTGACAAGTCTGCAGCTAGGAGCAGATCAAATTAAGGATGGCGACCCGCCTTCCACAGTTGTTGGTCCAATCAGATGGATGGAACCATTTCGAACTTGAAAGTAGCCATTGCTGAGGCTGCAGCAGGAAGGAAAGGCAACTCAAGGGCAAGGTAAGCCCTTTTATTAACTGATTTTCAGCCAGGCAGGCAGCTCTGGGCAATCAGGGGCAGGGGCACACTTCAGTGGTAGGACCACTGCCACATGATGAGAAAGAAGGTTCTCCTGTCCTGCTAACTGGAAATGACAGGGAGGCCACCGGAGTGAACCTGGTGCTTTCCGAATGCAGTGCTATCCCGACCTGGTGCTTGGAAAAAGATGAGATAAATGGTTTAGCTGGTCATCAGCTTCTTGTCTGTGTGTGGCTGTGCCACAAAGGTTCCCACTGCTGGCAATATCCCATAGTAGTGGGAAGATGCTGATTAATTCCTTACTCCCCTCTCACTTCTGCTCCTGGATGGCACAGTGGTTAGCACTGCTGCCTCACAGCGCCAGAGACCCGGATTCAATTCCCGTCTCAGGCAACTGTCTGTGTGGGTTTCCTCCGGGTGCTCCGGTTTCCTCCCACAGTCCAAAAATGTGCAGGTGAGATGAATTGGCTGTGCTAAATTGCCTGGAGGGGAATGGGTCTGGGTGGGTTGCTCTTTGGCGGGTCGGTGTGGACTTGTTGGGCCGAAGGGCCTGTTTCCACACTGTAAGTAATCTAATCCTTATTCTGAGGTGCCCCCACCTTGCAGTTTATCCCCAAATCTAGTCTCAGTTTAGGAGAATCTGATTGTCACGTCTCTCATTCTCTGACTCTTTATAATTAACCCTTACCAACATATCCATTAACATGACCAGTTTCAGACCTACATTGGTAATTGCATATTTCATGGGGTCATCGATGCATAAAGGATATTCAACAGGGGAGGCAATAGCATAGTGGTATTATTGCTGGACTGTTAATCCAGAGACCCAGGTCACTGGGGTTGAATCCCACCATGATAGATGGTGGAATTTGAATTCTGTTTTAAAAATCTGGAATGAAGAGTTCTAATGACTGTGAAACAATTGCTGATTGTCAGGAAAAACCCATCTGGTTTACTAATGTCCTTTAGGGAAGGAAACTGTCATCCTTACCTGGTCTGGCCTTCATGTGACTCCAGACCCACAGCAGTGTGTTTGACTCTTAACTGCCCTTTGGACAATTAGGGATCAGCAATAAATGCTGCCTCGCCAGCGATGCACCCATCCACAGAGTCATAGAGATATACAGCATGGAAATAGACCCTTCAGTCCATGTCAACCAGATAGTCTAAATTAATCTAGTCCCATTTACCAGCATTTGGCCCATATCCCTCCAAACCCTTCCTATTCATGTACCCATCCAGATGTCTTTTTAAATGTTGTAATTGTACCAGCCTCCACCACTTCCTCTGGCAGTTCATTCCATACACGTACCACCCTCTGTGTGGAAAGGTTGCCCCTTAAGTCCCTTTCATATTT
Organism: Chiloscyllium plagiosum; assembly: GCF_004010195.1. Taxonomy (NCBI): domain Eukaryota; kingdom Metazoa; phylum Chordata; class Chondrichthyes; order Orectolobiformes; family Hemiscylliidae; genus Chiloscyllium; species Chiloscyllium plagiosum. The sequence goes on along the minus strand of NC_057714.1, from coordinate 86,896,653 downwards.
TTCCTCTCTCATCTTAAACCTGCGCTATCTAGTTCTGGTCTCCCCACCCCAGGGAAAAGACCTTGTTTATTTACTGTATCCATGCTCCTCATGATTTTATAATCCTCTATAAGGTCACCCCTCAGCCTCCGATGCTCTGGGAAAATAGCTCTAGCCTATTCAGCCTCTTCCTATAGGTCAAACCCTCCAACCCTGGCAACATCCTTGTAAATCTTGTCTGAACTGTTTCAAGTTTCACAACTCCCTTCCGATAGGAAGGAGACCAGAACTGCTTACAATATTCCAACATTGGCCTAACCAATGCCCTGGTTAATGTACAGCTGCAACATGATCTCCCAAGTCCAATTCTCGATGCTCTGACCAATAAAGGAAAGCATACCAATGAATAATTTTTAAAAATGCATTCCACCTCCATGACAAAAATTGAAGATCATTGGTTCCCTCAATGGGTAAGCATTTAGTCGACAATCCCAGTGCTCCAATTCCACCATGTCAGATTCTCTATAAGTCTCAGTTGTAACAACATGTCATTCCATTTCTTCCAATGACGAAACAAAATCCCAGCAAAATAACATCTTTATTATTTTATGGTGGATGGGGACATTTGTTTTACCCTCCTGGTAGATCATGACCATTTTTTTTTAAAAAAACAACTATTTGACATTCCTTTTCAAGGTGGGGGCGCCTCAGAATAAGGATTAGATTACTTAGTGTGGGAACAGGCCCTTCAGCCCAACAAGTCCACACCGACCCTCCAAAGAGCAACCCACCCAGACCCATTCCCCTACACCAATCCCTTTGGATTAAAAAACAAGGGAAAGGTTTTCAGAATAAGTTGTGCACACTGTGGTAACAAACAAAACAGCTTCAAGAATTGGTGCAAGTAGGAGGCACCAATTTCAAACTACATGGTATTATGGACCAGGCCCAACTCCTCAAAACGTTTTTAAGCAGGTAGCCCAGACCGTAACTTTGCTGTTTGTTTCAGGATATAGTGGATACTCCTGGAGTGAATTAGCTGGTCAGACTGCCGGGTTTTAAACAAACAATTTATTTACAAAATTATGGAATGAAACAACGAACCGAAAATCGAATAACCAAGTAACCTATCCTATCTGAACTCAACAGGATATCCTGACAATGATGCTGTTCCAAAATATTTGCAACAGTCCCAATAAACAAACCCCTTAACACACAGAATGAAAATGACACAAAAAGCAGGTTACAAAGTCAGAAGGGCAGAAGGAGGGAAAGTACCAGGATGGACTTGCTCCAGCAGCTTTTCTTCACACACTGCTGCTGAACTGAATCAAAAAACTCAGCTGCTAGGACTGGCTACTCCACTTTCATTACACCAGTTATTTTGAAACATGAAAGTCTTCTGCCTGAGGCCGTATCTGTTAGCTGTAAACAAATGGGCTCTAAAACCTATCCAAACTCTCAGACTCTTCTGGAGTCTGGGCCATTTACTCTGAGAAAAGCCAAGGACAGTCTAACTTAATAAAAGGAACAGGTTCATCACAATGGGAAATGCATGGCCTTCCCGACTAGATTGGCTCTTTCTCTGGCTTTCAAAGCAATTTTGTGTCAGGCAATTTCTTCTGTATGATTTCCACTATTAAATTTAAATTTCTGTTCACACTTTACAAGGGCCTTCTCTCCCCCACCCAGCAAGTCCTAGGCTCCTTCATGGTCATGAGGAAATAATGGGACACCTTCAGTTTTACTGCTTTTACACATTCTGCACACTTACCGTCAGGGTAATTTGGTCAGACATTTGTAATGGATTGCTGTTGTGAGAAATAACTGAGACAGACAGAAGTGAGAATTTTCTCTGTGTGGCAGCTGAATAAATTGACCAATTCTTAAGATAGCAAATGCTTTTGGAAGTGCATTTTCTCCTCCTCTCCTGACAGAGACATGAATTGCTGTCTTCAAATCTCAGTCACAGTCAGATTGTGGGCAAGTTTTCCCTGCACCCTCCCCTCCACAAAGCCTACCCACAATGGGAGTGCCCCAGCAGCAGGGATACTAACTGTGAGCATACCTTATATGGCCTCTCACTTTGTCCTTGGTCAAATGGTACATTCATTCAGACCCTTTCACTTTTGCATTGTTACACCTCCTCAGAGACTGGCCTCAGAGACTCTAGGTAAAAGTACCGCTGTGATGGAGGGTTTGGTGACATGTTACAGCATACCAGCTGAAAGCTGTCTTTGTATTGGTTAGCATGGCAGGCTGTATCCAACACAAAGGTCTCAAAACTGTCCAATTTAAAGTGCGAGTCTTTATGACATATGGGAACCACAAGACAACCAAAAGGCATAATATGTCTCCCCATAACACCTCCAACACTAACTCCCTCCATGAATAATGTACAGTAGCAATGGTGCACAGTACCATGCATAAGATGCACTGCAGAAATTCACCACATCTCCTTTAACAGCACCTTCAACCTTGTGAACTCTCCCACCTAAAAGGACAAGGGCCATACATCCAAGAGAATGCCACCACCTGCAAGTTCCCTTCCAAGCCATTCATCATCTTGATTGCCTTTCTTCACTGTCACTGGGTCTAGATTCTGGGACTCCCCTCCTAACAGCACTGTGGGTATCCCTGCAGCAGTTCATGAAGGCAGCTCGCCACTACCTTCTCAAGGGCAATTAGGGATGGACAATAAATGCTGGCCCAGCCAGTGGCACCCACATCCTGTGAAAGAATTAAAAAAAAATGTTCCTTGAGCATATTTCTGTTCCAATCAAGGACCCACTGGCTCTGGTTACACGACTTTGGAACAATGGATATATCTTCAGCTTCCTCTTGGAAAGAGGTACATCCCACTCTTACTCTGACCTTCTCACTAAAAAGTGACTAAGTGTCTGTGCTGCTGCTGCATGGGAGGGAGGTTGGACGTGGTGCCAGGAATGAGTTGAATGGGTTGTAGCAGAGGGTCATGGGGTTGGTATATTGTACAAAAATTCAAGCTTGAACTCTCCTTCACATCCACTTTCATTAAAGTCTTTCTTGGCTTCTTTAGCATTATCCTCAAGTTGACAGAAGGCCTTGGTTTTCCCCATCGCTACCATCTTTTTCCTCCTTCTCTGCTCCCTTTTGCTGTGATCAATCTACAGGAGGAGGCAATGGGGGGATATCCCTGCTTCAAGCAAGGGGAAAAGTTGCAACACTGTGGGTGCTCATCAGGATGCCATATTGACAGAGTTTGTCTATCACAAACATGATGCCAGCAATTTGCAACCAACCTCACCATTTCCTAGATCATGAACAAGGGCCTTCCCTTGAGCACTCTTCCTCAGAGGAAATGTCTTGGTTTAAGATGGAAATGCCTTCTCCAATGACTTTGCCTCTCATAGGAACTGTGCACCCATTTCTCAAATATGAGACTAAGTAAAAGAGAGGAGTACAACAATTGGTGTGTGCACCGAACTTCAGAGAGAGTTGAAGTGAGATTTGTTGGGCATGTGAGCCTCATAAAATGGAGACAAGGGTTCGGGTTTGTGCATTTGCTTTTCTTAGAGCTGGGTGACTATCATACGATGTCCTAGAATCAAAGTCCAAGACCACTCCAATTTGGGTTACTTGAACTGTGCTCCTTCTAGAGGATTAAGGGTGTACTGGTGCTCAGGTTGGAGAAGTAAGAAAAAGGAAGATGCCCCTTGTATTATTTTATTCCTAAAGTCAGGCCAACAGTCTTATTGTGGTACTGGTCAGCAGTCCTGTGAAAAATGAGAGTTGGAGATCAGAGAATTTGTTACCAGTCCCATTTCTATTCCTGAATCTTGTTTCCCACTATCACATCAGGCTGCTGCTTCCAGCAGACATCCCCAAGTGGAATATGGACAAGATTGATAGAATTTTAGGTTATCTGAATTAAGTCCAAAGATGTGCAGGTCAGGTGAATTGGCAAAGCTAAATCGCCTATACTGCTAGGGAAGAGGGAAATCTTATTAGTCAGAGGGAAATAGATCTGGGTGGGTTACTCTTTGGAGGGCCAGTGTGGACTTGTTGGGCCAAATGACCTGTTTCCACACTGTAGGGAATCTAATCTAATCAAACTAAAGGTAGCATACAGCCATGGGGGAGGGGGGAGGGGGGGGGGGTCACGTGGGATTTTAAGTGGGATGATCACCGAAAGGTCTCCCAGCACGAATCTCAACCAAAGACCCACTGCTCCTCAATGACAATGAAGCTGGGGGACATCCTTTATTTGACCAGAATGGGATCTCCTGGAGAAAGACCTGCCCTTGAGTGCTCTGTGATCCCAATAGCACTGGAATTGAGTAGTAGCCACTGCCAGGACTACATGCAATCCTGGACTTCAGGTAAATCAGGGATTTGGTTGGAGCTGGCAGACTGCAATTGAGGGGATTGTATGGGAGGGGATGAGGTTTGGAAGCCAGGGAAGGAGGCATAAAGGAGACTAACATCTTTGGGTTGAATGGTATGATTGGTGGGAACAGGAGACACGCTCTCGGAGGAGGTACCACCTTTTCAATAAGCAATTCAGGAAGTTCATAAAATCTTGGTGTTTATTGCGACAGAAATTTTAATATAAAAGTAGCAAAGTTGTGCTTCAGTTATGCAGGGCATTGACAAGAGTCAAAGGTATTGAGAGTACTGTGAACAGTTTTGATCTCCTTATTTAAAGAAGGATTTCAGATGAGGTTTATCAGACCAGCATGTGAAATGGGTGGGTTGTCTTTTGAGGGAAGGACATTTTAAACTTGTATCTGCTGGAGCCATAAGCGAGAGAGATGACTTGATTGAAACATGTAAGTTCCTGAGGGGTCTTGACAAGGTCCATGTGGAAAGGATTTTTCTTGCTGTGGGAGAGTCTGGAACTAGGGGTCACTGCTTAAGAATACACGGTCACTTATATAAAACAGAGATGAAGCAATGTTTTTTCTTCAACTGAGGGCTAAGAGGCTTTGAAACTTGTTTTTTCTGAAATAGGTGGCAGAAGCAGTGTCTTTGAAGGTGTTTACGGAAGAGGCAGGTAGAACTTTGATAACCAAGAGGGTGAGGGTTGTCGAGGGTGGTAGGAATATGGAATAAATCAGATCAGCCACGATCTTACTGAATGGCAAAGCAAGCTTGAAGGGCTGAGTGACCTCGAGTCATAGAGTCATAGAGATGTACAGCACGGAAACAGACCCTTCGATCCAACTCGTCCATGCTGACCAGATTTCCTAAATTAAACTAGTCCCATTTGAAAGCAATTGGCCCATATCCCTCCAAACCCTTCCTATTCATATACCCATCCAGGTGCCTTTTAAATGTTGCAATTGTACCAGCCTCCACCACTTTATCTGGCAGCTTATTCCATGCACGTACCACCCTTTGTGTGAAAATCTTGCACCTTGGGTCCCTTTTTAAATCTTTCCTCATTTACCCTAAACCTATGCCCTCTAGTTCTGGACTCCCCCCCCCCCCCCCCCCCCCACTCCAGAGAATAGACCTTGTCTGTTTATCCTATCCGTGCCCTTCATGACTTCATTCACTTCTATAAGGTCACACCTCATTTTTTGATGCTCCAGGGAAAACAGTCCCATCCTATTCAGCCTCTTCCTATAGCTTAAACCCTTCAGCCCTGACAACATCCTTGTAAATCTTTTCTGAGCCTTTTCAAGTTTCAGAACATCCTTCTGATAGGGGGGAGTCCAGGATTGCACACAACATTCAAAAAGTGGCCTAACCAATGTCCTGTACAGCCACAAAATGACCTCCCAACTCCTATACTAGGGCTTTTGCCCGAAACGTCGATTTCGCTGCTCCTTGGATGCTGCCTGAACCGCTGTGCTCTTCCAGCACCACTAATCCAGAATCTGATTTCCAGCATCTGCAGTCATTGTTTTTACCTCCTATACTCCATACTCAATGACCAATAAAGGAAAGCATACTAATTGCCTTCTTTACTATCTACCTGAAACTCCACTTACAAAGGACTATGAACCTGTACTGCAAAGTCTCTTGTTCAACAACACACCCCAGGACCTTCCCATTAAGTGTAAAAGTCCTGCCCTGATTTGCTTTTCCAAAGTACAGTACTTCACATTTATCTAAATTAAAATCCCTCTGCTACTCCTCAGCCCATTGGCCCATCTGGTCCAGATCCTGTTGTAATCTGAGGTAACCTTTTTTGCTGTTGACTACACCTCCAATTTTAGTATCATCTGCAAACTTACTAACTGTACCTCCTATGTTCACAGCATACACCTGTGTCTCTTTGTATGTTTCTGCCTGACAGTAATCTGCAGACTGAGCTGCTGGACTGCTGGCCTTGCCTCTGCCTTTCCCAGCTACATGTGAAAGTGCAGTGGAGAAAGAATGAAGCCATTAATTGTGCCCTCAATAGGCTCAGCATCACCACCAAGTTTTTAGAAGCAGTGTTCATCCATCATAATCTGGACAAGTCGGGAAGGCCATGAGCTGGCTACCCATTCAATTTTATAGCCCCATACCTGTCTTCAAACAGGTTAAAACTAACCACCTAGATTTATTTTATAGGAGGCCATTCAACCCAATGAGGCCTTGCTAGCTTCTTGCAAAGCAATCCAGTTAGTCCTGCTCCCCTGCTCAATCCACATTATATAACGCTAGAAGTTTAATTCTTTCAAGTAGCAATCCCATTTCTTTTGAAATTATTATTTTTTAATTTCAAAAATATACTTTATTCATAAAATACTTTGATGATCTGTACAACTGGACATGCCATACATATGGGGCGAAAGTGAGGTCTGCAGATGCTGGAGATCAGAGCTGAAAATGTGTTGCTGGAAAAGCGCAGCAGGTCAGGCAGCATCCAGGGAACAGGAGAATCGACGTTTCGGGCATAAGCGTCCTGAAGAAGGGCTTATGCCCGAAACATCGATTCTCCTGTTCCCTGGATGCTGCCTGGATGCTGCCTGACCTGCTGCGCTTTTCCAGCAACATATTTTCATGCCGTACATATGTAAACATTCCATTTGTTTGCATACCGAAAACAGAGTAATCATTCCTATTCACAGGTCGGTACGATTACATTTTTAGCTGAGGCATCAGCAGAGCCCAAATGACAGCGCGGGCCCCCTGTTCTTCTTTAGGCAGACAGATGTTACACTGTGGTCTTTCCCCACCGCGCCTTGGCGGCAGCTGCCTCAAGCTTCAGTGCGTCCCTCAACACGTAGTCCTGGACCTTGGAATGTGCCAGTCTGCAACACTCAGTCGGGGTCAACTCCTTCAGCTGGAAGATCAGCAGGTTTCGTACCGCCCAGAGAGCGTCCTTCACCGAGTTGATGATCCTGCAGGTGCAGTTGATGTTCGTCTCGGTGTGCATCCCGGGGAACAGGCCGTAGAGCACGGAGTCCCGCGTCACGGCGCTGCTCGGGACGAACCTCGACAAACACCACTGCATTCCTCTCCAGACTTCCTTTGCTTAGGCACATTCCAGAAGGAGGTGTGAGACAGTCTCGTCCCCCCTGCAGCCGCTTCGAGGGCAGCGTGCGGTACGGTGCGGCTGAGAGTCCGGGCGTGCATAAAGGATCTCACAGGCAGAGCCCTTCCCACCACCAGCCAAGCCATGTCTTGGTGCTTGTTGGAAAGTTCTGGCGATGAGGCATTCTGCAAAATGGCTTTGACAGTCTGCTCAGGGAACCGCTCGACAGGATCCACCCTCTCCTTTTCCCAAAGGGTCTCAAGGACAC
>NC_057714.1:86832420-86887674 GCF_004010195.1 Chiloscyllium plagiosum | reverse complement strand
GGTTGGCGATTACCTTTGACAGAATTTTGTAATCCGCATTCAACAGTGAGATTGGTCTCCAATTTTTGAGTTCCTCCCTCTCCCCCTTCCGCTTGTAGATGAGGGTGATGATGCCTTTCCTCATGGATTCAATCATGGTACCTGCCTGAAGCATACTGACATACACCTCCAGCAGGCCCTGGCCAATCAAGTCCCACAGAGCGGAATAGAGCTCGACCGGTAAGCCGTCGCTTCCGGGAATTTTATTCTTTTCGAAGGACTTGAGGGCCTTGGTCAGCTCGTCCAGAGATAGTGGCTGGTCCAGCCTCTCGCTAGCAGTTTAATTCTTTCAAGTAGCAATCCCATTTCTTTTGAAATTATAGTTTCCACTCCCACCATTTTTTTATCCCCTCAATCCCCCAAAGTTTTATTCTTTTCGAAGGACTTGAGGGCCTTGGTCAGCTCGTCCAGAGATAGTGGCTGGTCCAGCCTCTCGCTAGCAGTTTAATTCTTTCAAGTAGCAATCCCATTTCTTTTGAAATTATAGTTTCCACTCCCACCATTTTTTTATCCCCTCAGTCCCCCAAAGTTGCTTATGCAATGTTCAGCAACAACCGCCTTCTCAAAGCCGCCTTTGGAATGTCTACACTGTCCACTGGCTTATACCCTACATCTTATGCATAGGAGATACACCAGTCGGTGCTCCAATGGGTATCCAAGTGATCCAGAATACTCCAAGTTAATTCATCTCTTTGTACAGGTGGGTGCCCATCACAAAAAGTGCTTCGTTGGATGTAGAGTGTTTTGGGATGTCCTGAGGAGGATGTAAGGCATAATAGAGATGCAAGTCATCACATTGTTGTGTACAAATCACTGTGAGGACATTCAGACCTATAAATATCCATCAACAGAGCTCAGTAATGCACAGCACAATATCACTGGTTAACCTGCTGACCAGGCACAGCCAAAGAGAAAGCTGTTCTCTAAATACCAGCCAGTCTGAATAAAATAGCCTTTCAATCTGTTTGAAACAACGCACAAAGACATCTCTTGTTAATTGTTGTGGATTGGGAGAAGCGTCACAGGCAATTACATGAGGCTGATGTTTCCAACCAGAAAAGCAAAACCTTTATCGACAATTCGAGTTCAATCCTGCCCAGGTTGAATCATCAATTATACCAATGTGACCAGCCACCTTCCTCTGAGGTGCAAGTGTGACAGGAAGAGATTCACTTACTTTCCAAGCACAGATCGCTCTCGCCCCTCAGTTTTGAAACAACGCTGAACGAGATCATTGACCAGGAAATGCAGTTTTGTCACTGGCATCTCAACAAATAAACACATAACTGGAAGGACAGTATCACCATCGCTTTAGAAGAGAGATGCACAACATTTGCACTTTTTGATAAAAAGTAAAGTTCAGAATGTGACTATTTTGTACATATTAAAAAATAATGCTGCTGCCCTGGTTCTGTATTTAAAACACTACCTCCCTCTCTCCTTTTCACATACATAAAAAGGGATTGCTTGTCTGCAGGGAGGTTTAAATGATCTAACAACAAGCACGCTCAATATTGTTAATGTATAATTTTGAAGGCTAATTATGTCTGTGGATTTTACCAACAAAACTCATATTTACAATCGCTGGAGACTGCTGAAAAGTAGGGCCCTTTATTGTGTAAATTACTGCAGAACCAATGAACATTTAATTAGTGCATAGAGAAAAATTAAATGATGCAACATTTTCCACAATATTGCACGTCCATTATCTCATTGGAATAATCCACTCAAACAACAATAACTTGTGGCTGATTTTCCCAGCAGAAGATAAAGGTTTAGGAAACAGGCTTCGGATCTACACAATAGCACAAACAATTCATGGAACTTTCTGTAGGAAGTGAGTCATGTCGTAATTAGTTACACTTGTGGTCGTTTCTTTTCTGTTTTGCCTTCAGAGGGAATATTTGGCTGACTGTTCTTTTAGCACAACCACTACGTGACAGGTAATTCAGGCCAAGACCCAGCAGTGATTGTTATGCAAAAGCGTTATTTGCAGAGCTGTTTATGCAACGCTTCAAGCATCAACATACCAACAAGAATCAAATTACACACATCAACTCAGGAAATGCTGGAACTGCAGCTCCATCAGCATCTGGATGTACATTGGCTGGAGACAAGCCACTCTGATGATATCATGAGGTGGTGATAAAATGGTGGAGATCGGAGCCAAATGTGTTTCGTGATTGTTGAAAGCACACCAAGAGAAGCAATTTAACACAATTTTCACCTTGTTATGCCTCACTGGGGTAGTGCACTGAAAATTAAGTCCCACTATTCCTAGAATCATAACAAAAGTAAAAAATTTTTAAAAGTATTCAGATTCCCCAATTTATCTTTGAGACCCAGAATGTACAGGCCAGGTTTCCATACTTAACAAGAATTGTGTATTATTACACATAAATGATTCCAACTAAAGATAAAAAAAAAATTGACATGTTAATTACTAATTAAGCCCACACAGACAGAGAGATTGAAAAGGAAAGCAGTTCTGTGGTCCTTGTTCACAAGGTATGCAGAGATGACCATTAGTTGATGACAGCGACCTTCCTTCTCCAGGTACTTTCACTTGTTTGAACCTCAGGCAAGGACAGAGGTTGAGAAGGAAAGACTGTTGTAATAACCTCATGCTGTACCGGAATTGAACCCACGCTATTGGCAACACATACCAGCTATCCAGCCAACTGAACCAACTGACCAGTTGTGATTTGATAACTCTTTCACTCATATCTTCTCGGGAAGGAAACTGCCATTCTGACCTGGCCTGACCAATATGTGACTCCAGGCCCACAACAATTTGGTGAATCTTACCTGCCCTCTGGGCAATTAGGGATAGGCAATAAATGCCAACAATAGCCAGCGACACCCATATCTCATAAATGAATAAATGGTTAAATAAAAATGCAGCAAAATAAAAAGATATGGTATTTACAACCTGAAAGGAAAACCTAAAAATGTTTAGAGAAACATAGCTTGTTTGAGGAGCACCAATATTCAGGTGAAATTGGAAGAGAAACAGCTTGCTTTCTTAAGGGTTCCAAATGCTGCTCAGAAATTTGGATTTTCCAGGATTCATCAACCTAGACAACTCAGTGGTGCAATGAGTCACATGTCCATCTGCGATTAAGTCAAGCAGCCTGCCCAGTTTGGAAATAATATGATGATGCCCACAGTGTTTGTGTAACTATATAAGATCAATAGGTCTAGGCTGTCGACCACAGTGGAGAGAGTAACTGTTTCAGGACCCTCTGCAGTGAAACCCAGAGCCCAGATATACTCTGGGCTAACCCTGAGTCCAGATATACTCTACTTAGAACATGCTCTGCTCGAAGCTCTGGAGGTAATTGGTTTCTAATCAATAGCAGGATTCCTTCTTGCACCCTCACCATGAATCAGCCTGAACCAATGGAAGTTTGGGTAAGTGTCAGGGTGGCTGTCATTCATGTTCCTGACACTGCATGTTAGGTCACAGTGGTGTGCAGCTTCATAGAGTTAAAGCATCTTTTTCAAAATCATGTTTTGCACTGAGAATAACATCCAGTAGGTCTAACGTGACTGAGATCGCCCTGGCTAACTCGCAGTACCATTTCCTTTTTGCTGGTGGACCCACGGTTGCATGCTACAAAGTTTTACCTGTTCCACAAGTTCCTCACAGCTGTTTCATTGCATACCCTTATTTCAGCTCAGCGCACACGAAATATATATTTTCAGTTTTGCCACATTAACCTCTCCCGTGGCTCCAACCCAAATATTTGTAAAAATAAATTAACATGGCTGCATGATGCACAGCCAGTGGACTCCTGGTTATCATGCAGATTGAGCATATGCTGTCATTGTGTCAGGATTTCTTTAATTGGCACTATGTGAAGTCAATGTTTCTACTTGGACAATAAGATGGCAATGCCAGGCATAATCCTGAGCTGAATGAAAACCACCCTGGTGAAGAGTATTTGCTGAATAAGACCCTTTCAGATGGTTTTGTTCAGATCAAGTCGAGTGGAACCTTTTATGTGCATATCTTTAGCACAATGCAGATTCTCGATTAGAGTGGTGTTGGAAAAGCACAGCAGGTTAGGCAGCATCCGAGGAGCAGGAAAATTGACGTTTCGGGCAAAAGCCCTGCCTCTATTCCTCTACTTTTTTCAGTTTCCTGAGGCAAGAGGTGTTCCAAAAGGATCTGCATCCTTGTAGCCAGCTCACAGTGGAATTGTAATGAACAAAGTTAAATTGAAGTGTAAAACAAATTCCAGCGAGTATCAGGCCTTGCTACTCCTTATTGCCAAAAATAATGAGTAACATATAGATTCAAAATCTGTGGTTCTCACAAACTAAATGACATCAGTGATTCTTCACTCTACAACAATAGCCACAGACTTCTTTTGGGTTTTGCACTTAGGTTGTAGCTATTAGAAATTAAAACCAGCTACGGCCCTCTAGAAGCAGGCTATGACTTGTGTTAATCAGGCAAACGGTGTGTAGATATATTTTACTAATCAGCCTGTTCAAAAAAATTGTTACATTCCTTGAGACGGGTATGTCTTGAACCTGGTAATCCTGGCTCAGAGATAGGGACTTGGTTTGATTAATTTTTTGTTGTCACATGTGCTGAGATACAGTGAAAAGTGTTGTTTTGGTGTGCTGTACAGGCAGATTGTACCATACAAAGTGCATCAGAGTAGCAGAACAGGGTGCAGAAAACAACATTGCAGCCACACAGACGCTGCAGAGAGAGAAATCAGAATTAACATTTGAGAGGTCCATACAAAAGTTCGATAACAGAAGGGAAGAAGCTGTTCAAACTTTTATATCTTCTGCCTGATGGAAGATGGTGGAAGAGACTATTACCAGGGTAGGAGGAGTTTTTGATTATGTTGGTTGCTTTCCCACGGAAACTACCACTGCATCACGAGAACCCTTAAAGGTAATAGTCCCACTATCTTCGTGCACTGAGACAACCAGTGCTGAATTTAACCTGAGGGTCAGCGCACCTCAGGTGAAGGTGAGAAGGCAGGATTTTCACGGTGACTCAGTTGGTACAGGGATTGAATCTTCACTGTTAGCATCTCACTGCATTGCAAACCAGCTGTCCAGCTAACTGAACTAAGCATACACAGTGTTTATCCTTCATCATTCAGATCAAAGACTCCTTACAGGACAGTCTAAACAAGTTGTGTAATTAGAATAATTACTAAAGTTCTAAATATGTACATAAAGTTATATAAAGGGAATGAAAAGTAGGATTCAGAGAGAAAAGGGTAGGAAGTAAATGCTTTTAAAACCTCGTAATAGAGTCATAGATCCATAGAATCATAAAGATGTACAGCACAGAAACGACCCTTCAGTCGAACTCAACCAGATAACCCAACCTAATCTAGTCCCATTTGCCAGCACTCCAAACCCTTCCTATTCAAATACCCATCCAAATGCCTTTTAAATGCCATAATTGCACTAGCCTGCACCACTTCCTCTGGCACCTCATTCCGTAGATGCACCACCCTCTGAGTGAAAAAGTTGCCCCTTAGGTCCCTTTTATATCTTTCCCCTCTCACCCTAAACCTATGCCCTCTGGTTCTGTACTCCCCGACCCCAGGGAAAAGACTTTGTCTATTTACCTTATCCATGCCCCTCGTGATATTATAAACCTCTGCAAGGTCACCCCTCAGCCTCTGACGCTCCAGGGAAAACAGCCCCACCTGTTCAGCATTTCCCTATAGCTCAAATCCTCCAACCCTGGCAACATCCTTGTAAATCTTTTCTGAACCCTTTCAAGTTTCACAACATCTTTCCGATAGGAAGGAGACCAGAATTACACGCAATATTCCAACAGTGGCCTAACCAATGTCCTGTACAGCTGCAACATGACCTCCCAACTCCTGTACTCAAAACTCTGACCAACAAAGGAAAGCATACCAAGTCATAAATGTTTACAGCATGGAAAAACAACCCTTTGGTCTATCGAGTCAAAACCAAGCACCTACCTATTTTAATCCCCTTGCGCATCTCAATACTTCTTAAATTATATGCAGGTTCTGTACTCATCACCATTGCAGGCAGTGAGTTCCAGATACCCAACAGCCTCTGGGTGAAGACTTTTTCCCTTACCATTCCCTCTAAACCTCCTGCACCTTACATTAAACCCTGCCCCTTGCTCATTAATCCCTCCACCAAAAAGAAACTTTCCAGGAAGATATCGGAATGTTTAAGTAACCATTCGTTGGCCACCCAAGCACCTTGGTCTCCCTTGCCCTCCGTAGGTCAAGGCATATAGGTAGGTGGCAGGAAGACCATCTGCTGGACCTTACATGCCACTCATCTTCAAACTTTCTGTTGCAGGCAGAAGTATAAAATCCAGCTCACAAAAACAAAAATAGACCACTCAGCCCCTGGAACATATTCCACTGTTCAGTGGTATCCTGGCTGATCTGAGACCTTGCTTCACATACCAGTGGGCAGGTTTTGCAACTTCACATTCTCATGTGCTTCAATACCAAACAGTAGTTATTCCTACTGTAAAATCTGAGTCATCAGTAGACACTAATGCCGCCCTTACTTATTTAAAAATCACACAACACCAGGCTATAGTCCAACAGGGTTATCTGGAAAGACTAGCTTTTGGAGTGCTGCTCCTTCATCAGGTAGCTTTGGAAGAGGATCATAAGACACAGAATTGATAGCAAAAGATTACAATGTCATGCAACTGAAATAATATTTTGAACAAACCTAGATTGTTGTTAAATCTTTAATCCTTTAGAATGGATTGCAGGTTTTGGTTCATTAATATGCAAATCATAGAACTTCTTTTAAGTCACATTCTCAAGATAAACTTAAGATTTTATGAAAAAAGGTGACATCTTAGCTCAGACAATGTATAAAAAAAGGTGTTCTGGTAAACCTGCAACCCATTCTAAAAGATGAAAGACTTAGGAGCAATCTAGGTTTGTATCGAATATCATTCCAGTTGCATGATTCTGTAATCCTTTGCTATAAATTCTGTGTCTTCTGATCCTCTTCCAAAGCTACCTGATGAAAGAGCAGTGCTCCGAAGACTAGTGTTTCCAAGTAAACCTGTTGGACTATAACCTGGTGTTGTCTGATTTTTCACTTTGTCCACTCCAATCCAACACCGGCTCGTCCACGTCATCTTTACTTACAACGTGAATTCTCATTTACAAGTCCTTTTGTGCCCTCTAGTGGCAGACCATCAACTAATCCGGTTTTTCAAAGAATCCTCATGTTTAATTTGGAAGGTTTGAAATTTTTCACAGGGTTAATAGTCTCCTTTTAACATGGTGTATTAATAAAAAAAAAACCTAGAATAATGTGTTTCGTACTTTAATCAGCATTCAACTGATAAATCATTTGGTTAGTAAGGAACAATCAGCATACTGCAAGTTCTTTACTATTATATACCTGGCACAGTTGCATTCTTCATGATCAATAAGAATGTTCGTATATAAAGACAGCCAATAACTAGAATACTCTCTCTGCTCACTTACTGGCATCAATTCATCCAATTGTTAATATTTCCAAAAAGATGGCTGTGTCATCAGGCTAACTAAAACTATGCTACTTGTTGCTAAACAAAATATAGGAAAACATTTGAATTGTACGTACTTTAATATCAGGGAGTTTTACTAGCTGTCAGAATCACAATGAACAATGGTCTAGAAACTGGTACATGCAGAATTGTGCTGGAATACAACTGTGGCTCATTTTCTGCTTTTGACTGTCCAGTATTCACCAGTATAACAGGAAGTGGGAGGAAGGACAATAAAACTAGGCTGTATTCTGCTACAGCTTAGATTTCTGATTTTTTGCCAATTACTGATCATGTGATAATGGGATGTTGTCAGTGCTTAGTCATGTATCATTGCTGTGTGACTCTACAACTCTGACTTCCAGATCTATGACGATCTAAGGCAGTTATCTGTGATGAATGAAACTTTACTGGCTCTGCCCACTTGCCTATTTTGGCTAGGCCCTGCTGTAATTCTTTATCTGATTCAACTGCCTCCTCATATTTATTACCACTTGAAAATTAAAATTGTATTTAAAATTCAAAAGAGTAACCCGATCAGATTGAGGGACTCCCCCACAGATTTCTGGGGCACTCCATTTGGCATATACTCTCAATTTGCATCTTGTCTTGATGTACTACAAAACTCTTCTCTCGCAGCCAGTCCCTTATCTCATTCCAGGTTTTACCAAAATACCCCATGTTGTAAACTTGTGTAGCATACTATCATAGGAGTATGCAATAGTCACTTGGTAGTACAGGCATTGAGTATTGCAGAAAAGGACACATTTTTGTCAAAATCTTTCACCTTGCATTCATCCTGTGAATGTCCTGATGTAAGCTTCAACAAAATGTATCTCAGCAATTTTGAATACGGAAGGCACAATGGTATATTAGAAAGATATATGTCTCAGATTTCCAATGTTGCATGTTCAACATAAGAACAAAATGATATCGGAACTGAGAGGTATATCTATCATCTCAGCATCAGGACAGCTCGGCTGGAGTTCCTCAGATTAGTGCCCAAGGCCCAACTATCTTCAGTTGCTTCTTCAATGCCTTTCTCTTCATTGTAATACAGAAGTAATTAGAGGTCTGTTAGCTTAATATCTGTCATTAGAAAAATGTTGGCATCCATAATAAAGGGCATAGTAGCACACAGCATTAGAAATACTATATAATCAAACAGAGTCAACTTGTCTTCACAAGGGGGAAATCATGTTGGAGAGGTTGTTTCCCCTTATGGGAGAGTCTCCAATGAGAGGCCATAATCTCAGAGTAGAGAGTCACCCAGTTAAGACAGAGATGAGGATGAATTTCGCCATCTTCTGTGGGTGAAACTGAGAGGCTCTTCCTGCTGCTGACCGGCGTGTATGGACTGTGTGGAGGATTGATTCTGGAGCTCATCTCCTTCCATGGTATTGTCTAAGACTGAGAGTGTCGCACTTCCTTTACTTTGGTCAATTCTCCAGGATTTATATCGTGCTGCTGACTGTTCTGAATGTTTCCACCATGAAGCCAAAGGGCAGAAAATTGTACTGAGCAAAATGTCTACTGCCACTGTCCCATGTTATGAGGTTATACTGATGATATAGGGAGAGGCATGTCTGTCCTCATGTTCATGAACAGGAATTAGTGTTACCTATAGCCAATAGATAGGAGAACGTATTCTTAGAAATATGCTGACCCAATCCTATTTAAGAGCGTGTTGACATCAGCAAACATCACCGACAATGTGTACTATTTATTAACATAACAGGTCTTAACCCATTACCATACAAGGACCAGCCATGTAAACAGCATGGCATCACTTTCTTTAGATTAGACTCTGGGAATTCTATAGTTAGTAACTCATTACCTGACCTCCCAAAGCCTGTCCTCCATCTACAAGGCACGAGTTAAAGGTATGATGAAATACTTTCCACTTACTTGGGTGGGTGCAGTTCCAACAACACTTTGGAAGCTCAACACTTTGTTTAAGACAGTTAGTACCAGAAAAGGTTAATTGACATAAGCTCTGCTCATCTATATATATATATATATATAAAGTACCAGAATACTTCAGAAGCAGAAATGAGTACTTTACCCTTAAGTATACCGCAACATAAAGAGGACTCTCGTACATTTCAGAAATAATACAACTAGCAATTAAATACCATTCTGTTTAGCAGGCAAACTTATCTTCTGCTGCAGACTTGTGTTCACATCCCTCCCCATTTGGTATTAGTAACTTTTCATAAGAAGGTAAAGTAGCAATGGATATATCTAATGCAGCTCAGACATATCTGATGGACACGACAATATAGCTTGTTGACAGTGGCGGGTCCTGAAAATATACCATGATGAATAATTGATTTTGACCTGCCAGCACTAGCCTGAAAAAATTGTCAGCTCTACAAAAGTCACAGCCATCTAAGGAAAAGAAGAAAGGAAAAATACCATGTTAGAAAATTATGAGTGTACCGTTAAATATTCAGAAATGCAAAAGCACACAGAGTCTATCAGCTCCTGTGAATACAGCAATCAGCAGTTAAAAACAAGCCTGCAAAAACAATGACAAGAAAAAGCCTTTCTCTGAAAGTTCAAGACAGAAAGAAACAATGAATGTTATTGAAAAAGCTTGTGAAGACTCCACAGACTTTTACCAAAGTTACCAGTTGAAAAATCCAAATGGATAACCTGGATACAGTAGTCAATATTGGACGCATGATGGTAGTTAAGTCCTTAGAGGAAGGATAAACATTCTTATATTTAAGGAAAAGAAAATCTAGGCTGAGAAGTCTAAAAAGGCATAAATAATAATGTTTAGTAAATCAACCTTTTATAACCATTTCAAATTATCAGGGAATGCTGCAAAACATTTTTGATTGAAAGGAACATTTGTTAAGAAAATCACGACATGCAAGATGAATAGCTTTGATAAAATGTGCCAATTGTTTTTGTTGTTTAATGCATCTATACTCACTTTTCCTGAAAACAATGTATTTGAAACCTAAGATGTTTTACACTTTAATATTGTTCCTTAAATGAATACACTTATTCCTTGATTTTTAAAGTTCTCCACATATACTTTTGCCATCCCTTCTCTCTGCTCATTCCTCCTGCCTATTTCTTCCTGATATTTTTTTTGTTACATTCCTTTACACTGTTTCCCAAACCCATTATATTGACTTATCAATCACACAACCACTGAGTACATTTGCAAGCAAGTTAAGGCCTACAATTGTTCTGTCATTGTTTATTCAATTGTTTTAGCTTTTGCTGTGAGGTCAGCACGTCCTGTTGAGACTTTGTTTCATGGTTCACCTTGCATGTTTTTGATGTTTCTCTGTCTGTTGTTAAGGTTATTATCAATAGGAAATTCTGTGACATGCAGGAATTAGCTTGTGTTTGCCACCAGGTCAGCACAAGAACATATTATATTGGGGAACTATTTCAAGCATGAGCCAGTGCCTTAGTGCATTTCATCTGACTCTTTCATTTAAGCCAATCATGTTACATTAGCCTGGCAAGCTATTCCTTCATTCAATACATGAAGCATAACAGTAAAGTTAAGTTTGAATTATCTGGAAGAATTGGGAGCCTAATGTTCCGTGTTGTTTTCTTCATAACAACCCAACCAGGGTCAACCTGACAACCAATCAACACCCTTGTGATCATTTGAAATTTGATGTTCTTGCATTTGTCCTGATAAACGCAAAATGAAAAGATTTGGCAGCTGTCTCTTTTTTCAGCAATAATTAAATTTCAAATGGTGTGTACTCATTCCAATTGCTACCTATTCACCAAATATGATTGTGTTTACAGCAAACTTCATTTTAACTTGCACTTTATGAACTATGAAGTTTAGAACATAGAACACAGAACAGTACAGCACAGTACAGGACCTTCAGCCCACAATGTTGTGCCGACCATTTATCTTAATCTAAGATCAACCTAACCTACACATCCCTCAATTTAGTACCCTTCATGTGTTTGTAGTTGTCCAGCAATCGCTTAAATGGCCCTAATATCTCTGACTCTACTACCACCACTGGCAGTGCAATCCACGCACTCACCACTCTCTATGTAAAGAACCTACTTCTGACATCTCCCGATACCTTCCTCCAATCACTTTAAAATTATGACCCCCTAATGACAGCCATTTCTTCCCTGGGGAAAAGTCTCTGGTTATCTGCTCTATCTACGTCTCTCATTACATTGTACACCTCAATCAAGCTACCTCACTTCCTCTTCTCTCCAGTGTGAAAAGCCCTAGCTCACTCAACCTCTCTTCATAAGATAAGCCCTCCAAATCCAGGCAGCATCCTGGTAAGTCTCCTCTAACCCCTCTCTAAAGCATCTATATCTTTCCTATAATGAGGCAACCAGAACGGGACACAATATTCCAAGTGTGATCTAACCAGGGTTTTATAGAGCTGCAGCAAAACCTCGTGGCTCTTAAACTCAATCCCCCTGTTAATGAAAGCCAAAACACCATACACGTTCTTAACAACCCTATCAACTGGTGTCGCAACTTTGAGGGATCTATGTACCCCAAGATCCTGCTGTTCCACCACACTACCAAGAATCTTGTCTTTAATCCTGTTTTTCACATTCAAATTTGACTGTCCAAAATGAATCACATCGTATTTATGCAGGTTGAACTCCATCTGCTACTTCTCAGCCCAGCTCTGCATCCTGTCAATGTCTGTACTGTTCTGTCCAATTATTATAGTTTTTAAATTTATTTACCTCAATATAAATATATTTGTTGCTCAATTGAATGGCCACCTGAAATATCAATAGTTGATTCAATTTTGATTCAATTTCTCCTCAAATGCCACAATCTACCGATATCTGAGTAGTTAGTTGAGGGAAAAAAACAGAAATTGTTTCTGATTTACAGCGTCTGCAGTTCTTTTGGGTTTTTAGTCATTTGAGGGTGTGAGTTAGAAGGCTCTTTGCCTTCTACGTTTTATTTAAGGGGAAGTTGAATTATTATTTTAGTGATTTATGCTATAAATGAAGTATAAAAATGACGTGTATACCTCCTGCATTACATTTCTATTATTGAGTGTGTTTTTATATTGATTATGTGGACCTGTTGATCAACTGGAATATTTGATCAAACGGTACGCTCCTGATCCCATAGGTCCCGGATAACAATGAGTTTGCTGTATTTCTAATATGTAACTAGATTTTGGAGTTTGCTTCCTGTTTGATTGTTTCAAAGCCTATGTCTTTCAACATTTATTGCCTCCTTTGGTCATCTCCAAAGTACTGCTTTCTGTCATTTCCTCTCAATCCACATTCATTGCAAATTCCCGACACTGTGTGATGTTTTGTTACATGAAAAATGTTATTATATCATAGAAAAAGTCACATAGAAATGCTAATCTCACTTAATGCTTGAATGAAAGCTCTGTATTAATATTTAATCACAAAGTTAATTGAGCATCTTGTTAAAGCATTCATGCATCTGTCACCTCCCCCATTCTGGGCCTGACCTGAGGTACGCCGACCCTGAATCCAGTAGAATGTAAGATGACATTATTCTGCCTAATTATCCCTGTTTTCTTGCAACTTATACACATCAGAGTTTTAGCCTGGTCCACTTTGAAACCTCCATTGGAGAACTGAGTTTTGAAATCATCTTTAATTAAGTCAGTGTGTGTGTTTGGAGGGGACGCTTATAGATTTTGGCTAACACAATTATTCCATCTTTTTCCTTTGATGGAATCAAATAATAAGATCTACACATGCAATTTTAGTGAGAAATTGGACTGAGATGTTATAGATAGGATCTGAATCTTTTTGCATAAATAAGCAAGAAAAGACAATATTAACATCAAACAGTAAAGGTAATGGAAACATTCCACTCACCACATGCACCTTGCGATCTATGTGATTTGTTCTTTAAAACAAACTACCCATCCTATATAACCTTAGTTTGCACTAGTGTCAGTTTGCACTTTGCTATGATGCCTCAGGAATTAAACACCCAGTCTAAATCCATGATCAATTAACTTTCTGATGCTAGTAATGAAGTTCCCTCAAGCAAAGTGCCTTCAAATGTGTTTGCATGGCCATGAGCACATGAGGCCAATGGGAGCCCAGCCTGTGAAGGCATTTTCAAGGCTCTGCACAGCTTACAATCTTGCCCCGGGGCAGTTGTGATGCAGGGCTAGTATCCCAACCTCTGGGCAAGGAGGTCTGCATTCAAATCCCATCTGCCCAAGTGTTATGCCTCAGTATGCCCAAACAGATTGATTAAAAGCAATACTACTGGGCACTTGTGGCTTTGTGACAATGCCCCTAATTCTGAGCCAGAAAGCCTTGGTTCAAGTCCCACCCACTGCAGACATATCATATCACATCTCCATTCTTTTCCTTCCGTTGGAAGCATCAATTCACTAATGACATACCATCACTAAGAACCGGCCTTCTCCAAGCTCACAAAATCCGAGGACAGTAAATTGTTCAGAACTCTTCAGGAACATTGCCTGGGCCAAGGCATCACATGTGGTCTAATGAATGAAATGTAGCAGGTCTGTTTGAATGAAGAGATTCATTAATCTCCCTCAGGTAACAGTGAACAGCAAACCGAAAGATGTTGTCAGTATCTCAAAGATACTGACAACATCTTTCTAAAGCATCTACTGAAGTTTGTGGCCTGGTCACCTTCTTACATCAGCAATTTTGTTTGTACACTGTTCTGAAGTTGCCATTATGGCAGATGTCAGTGAGGATATACTTATTGAAGTGTAGATTCTCTCATACGTTCTTGGCTGAGGTTCAGGTAGAAGAATTGTGTGTATTGTTGTAATTGTACAGTTGTACTTTTGTACAGTTCTGGTCACATTACCAAAAGGATCTGGAGACTTTGGAGAGGTTTCAGAAACAGTTTACCAGGATGTTGCTCAGTTTGGAGGGTATTTGTTATAAGGAGCAATTCGACAAATATAGTTTGTTTGCACTTGAATATTGAAGGATGAGAGGCAATTGGTAGAAGTTTATAAAGGTTTGGGAGGCATGGATGAAAAGGATAGTTGGAGTCTTTTTCCCAAGGAGAGTAGTGTCAGTTACTAGGGGACAAATGTTTAAAGTAAAACGGGAAGTGACAGGCAAGTTTTTTACACAGAGGATGGTATGTGCCTGGAATGCGCTGTCAGAGGAGGTGGTGAAGGTGAATACAATAGCATTGTTTAAGAGGCATCCTGACTGATACACAAATAGGCAAATAGAAGGATACGAATTGCAAAGAGGCAAAATGTTTTTAGTTTGGAAAGGCATCATGTTATCTTCCAAGAGAAATGGCTACTGTCATGCATTTGTCTAGAAGCAAATGATTTGTGATGAAGATGTAAAATCAGCAAAGAGTTCTTCAGCACCTGACATACCATTCTCTCCAGACGTTGGGAATTTGAAAGATATATAGAAATCATCAAATATTTGTAGAATTGTAGTTAGGAAAATCTTTAAATAGTTCTGTTGTGGTGTGTATGGGATCATTGATTATGGGGGATTCCAATATGCAGGTGGACTGAGAAAATCAGGTTGGTAGTGGTTCGCAAGAAAAGGAATTGGTAGAATGTCTACAAGATGGCTTTTTGGAGCAGCTTGTAGTGGAACCCACTAGGGAACAGGTAATACTGGATTTAGTGATGTGTAATTAGATTACTTAAGTGTGGAAACAGGCCCTTCGGCCCAACAAGTCCACACCGACCCGCCGAAGCGCAACCCACCCATACCCCTACATTTACCCCTTACCTAACACTACGGGCAATTTAGCATGGCCAATTCACCTGACCTGCACATCTTTGGACCGGAGGAAACCCACGCAGACACGGGGAGAACGTGCAAACTCCACACAGCCTGAGGCAGGAATTGAACCCGGGTCTCTGGCGCTGTGAGGCAGCAGTGCTAACCACTGTGCCACCATGCCGCCCACATCTCACTGTACAGCAGACATTCTCCTCAGCTCGACTCTGAGTCTTTTACCAATTACCTCAAATAATTCAGGAGACACAACAGAGATTCATCCCAAGGGAAAAGAAGCATGGTACAGGGAGGATGAGGCAACCATGGCTGACCAGGGAAGTTAGGGACAACATAAACACAAACACAAAAAAGAAAGCATGTAATGTGACGAGGGGCAGTGGGAAACCAGAGGATTGGGAAGCTCACAAAGACCAACAGAGGACAACAAACAGAAGACATAAGAAGGGAGAAGACTAAGTATGAGGGTAAGCTAACCAGTAATATAAAGGAAGACTGTCAGAGTTTCTTTGGATATATAAAGGGCAAAGAGAGGCAAAAGTGGACATTGGGCAGCTGGAAAATTATTCTGGAGAGATAGTAGTGGGGAAAAAGGAAATGGCTGCAGAACTAAATAATTACCTTGTGTCAGTCTTCATGATAGAAGACACGAGTAATATCCCAAAAATTCAACAGAGTGCAGAGTATGGTGGCCATCACCAAAGAGAAGGTGCTAGAAAAACTAAATGGCCTGAAGGTGGATAAATCACCCGGACCAGATGGGCTACACCTCAGAGTTCTAACAGAGGTAGCTGAATAGATAGTAGAGTAAATGGCGATTTTTCAGGAATTGCTAGAATCAGGGAGGGTCTCATAGGACTGGAAAATTGCTAACATTACATCCCTGTTTAAAAGGGGATTATGGCAAAAGGTGGAAAATTACAGAATGATTAGCCTAATCTCGGTCATGGATAAGATCCTGGAATCCATTGTGAAGGATGAGATTTCTGAATGCTTGGAATGTATGGTAAAATAGGGCAAAGTCAACATGGTTTCATCGAGGGAGGTCATGTCTGACAAATCTGCTGAATTCTTTGAGGAAGTAATGAGCAGGTTAGACCAAGGAGAGTCAATGGATGTTATCTACCTGGACTTCAAGAAGACCTTTGACAAACTGCCACACAGGAAGCTATTCAGTAAGATAAGGGTCCATGGTGTCAGAGGCAAGGTGCTAGCATGGTGGCTGTCTGGCAGAAAGCAGAGTGGGGATAAAAGGGTTTTTCTCAGGATGGCAGCAGGTGACAAGTGGTGTTCTGCAAGGCTCAGTGTTGGGACCACAACTTTTCACTTTATACATTAAGGACCTAGATGAAGGAACTGAGGGCATTCTGGCTAAGTTTGCAGATGATATAAAGATAGGATGAGGGACATATATCGTTGAGGAGTCAGGGAGGCTGCAGAAGGATTTAGACAGATTAGTAGAGTGGGCAAAGAAATGGCAGATGGCATACAATATGGGAAAGTTTGAGGTCATGCACTCTGGTTGGAAGAATAGAGGTATGGACTATTTTCTAAATGGGGAGAAAATTCAGAAGTCTGAAGTGCAAAGAGATTTGGGAGTTCTAGTCTAGGATTCTCTCAAGGTAAACTTGCAGGTTGAGTCAGTAGTTAAGGCAAATACAACGATGGCACATATTTTGAAAGGATTTGAATATAAAAGCAGGGATGTACTTCTGATGCTCTATAAGGCTCTGATCAGACACATTTGGAGTATTTGGCACAGCTTTGGGCCCTATATCTCAGGAAGGATGTAGTGGGCCTGGAGCGTGTTCAGAGGTGGTTCACAAGAATGGTCCCAGGAATGAAAAGCTTAACATATGAGGAATGTTTGAGGACTCTGAATCTATGTTCAATGGAGTTTAGAAGGTTGAGGGAGGGTCTAATTGAAACATACAGAATACTGAATGGCCTGGACAGAGTAGATGTTGGGAAGAGGTTTCCATTGATAGGAGAGACTAGGACCCGAGGGTATGGCTCTGAGTAAAGAGAAGGCCTTTTAGAACAGAGGTAAGGAGAACTTCTTTAGCCAGAGAGTGGTGAATCTATGGAATTCATCACCACAGAAGGCTGTGGAGGCCAGGTCATTGAGTATATTTAAGACTGAAATAGATAGGTTCTTGAGTATAAAGGGAATTAAGGGTTTTGGGGAGAAAGCGAGAGTTTGGGGTTGAGTAACTTATCAGCCATGACTGAATGGCAGAGCAGACTTAATGGGCTGAATGGACTAATTTTTGCTCCTATGTCTTATGGCCTTATAGTCTTATGGGCCCTCCAAACAACTTAATGTACAATGTACACGGTTGTACAATGGTAAGTGACATCACTGACTGGAACACTGAGCTTTAAAATGGCATCACTTGTGACATATCAACACAATACATGATTGACTCCATGATCCACTTGCTCTGCCTATTCCTAGTGCATGTTAGCCACAATAACACCCTAATCAAGGTGATAGAGTCTCTGAAGATGTGTCACCTGACCCGAAACGTTAACTCTGATTTCTCTCCACAGATAGTGTCAGACCTGCTGAGCTTCTCCAGCAATTTCTGTTTTGGTTTCTCATAGTCTGCCAGGTTTCACAGAAGAAGTGGACGATTGTTAACAGTAACACCATTTTTGTTTCCAACTGCAACTGTACACCCCGAACAAAAGATGCTGGCAATTTTACATTTCAGGTCTTATGCACTTAATTTGAGACACTTTAATCTGGATCTGAGTCTCAACATAATTTTAAAATTATAATATATATCAACACTTTAACTCCACTCTCCATTTCCAGACCATTACAATTCTATGAATGAAGCAACTGGGATGCTCATAAAAGTATATTAATGCATCCAGAGTAGGAGACATCTATTAATTCTCAAGCAAGGATCATCAGTATTAACAAAATTCAAAGACAACATCCCCAGAATATTCCTTCTAAGGGCACTAAAAAATTCACCGTCTTCGTGACAAACAGAAAATAAGTAGATCTAAAACTGGGATTGTTAGATACCAACACCACCACAGCTAACAAGTCCTATTGTATTCTGCCTGTGTCTGGAAGACATCCTGGTTCCCTACAAATACACAACATCTGGACTTCTTTCTACTTCATCTGTAAAGACCTCCAGTGCAACACCCATAAACCTTGCAGCCTGTACTCTCATATGTTATGCCATTCTTGGCTGTTTCCCAGAATAGATTCACTTCCTGCACAAATGTTCCAGCCACAATATGCCTCCCCTTTAAAGCCGTGTTAGGAAGTTATAAATTTGGGCTCCCAACTGATGTTTCCAGGCAGTAAACATTAGCACTGGCTGCACATTGAAATCATTACAATGACCAGTCAATAGCCAGCTGGTATTGGCTCCCTGCATTTGAATCAACGTATACAGATTATTGATTTATCACCGGAGATAGGTATGCCCAACCCTACCTGTCCTTGAGGAGGTGGTAGCAGTGAGTTACTTTATTGAATCACTGTGGTCCTTGGGCTGTTAGGGCACCCACAGTACTGTTAAACAAGGTAGTCCTCGGATTTGACACAATGACAATGAAGGACTGGTGATAAGTTTTCAAGGTCAGGGTGGTGTGTGGTTTGGAGGCGAACTTGCAGGTGGTACTGTATCACAATCTTGCACCTATTTTCAGGTTTGTCCAATTTTACTGCCCTCAACTGTTCCAGGCGATGTATTCACTTGGAATAGAACTCATTCCTTTAACATTCACATACTTCTCTTCAGTAATATTTCAATCAATCCATTCTTTACAGTGCTTTCATTTACACAATTAAAATGAGAATTGTACTGGAAGCATTGATTAACCTGTGCACCAGTTTCGCTGTACTAAGAGTGCACTTCTCACCATCATTAACATAGTCGTAAGTCCATGTCATTTTGGGCCATTAGTCTTTTGTCCAAATCTAGCATTTATGAAGCTGCTTTTCAGCATTTACTAGTTTTCAAAATTGGTGAGTCTAAATACACAGAGGATCAGTCATCAGCTACAATAAGAACAGAGAACTTTACTAACCTTTAAGTATTTTGTTGTGCAAATAAGATGACGCCAAACTGTGCATTCGGCCAGACCTTGCTTTCATGTCCTTGCATTGTTTCTTGTTTCCCTCCACTGTTCCTGATCTAAGCATCAATGTCAACTTTCTCAACAAGTGCCAGCTGTTATCACAGACTAACAACAATCTACTCCTGATAGTATTAGTAATAGTCATGAGAGGTGACAGAACAAAGGCATCAATTACAAGTAGATGCATCATGACAAGGGAGTGGTTATTGAAATGCTTACTCCCAAAGGAGTGGTGCAGTATTTTCACAAATGATTGTGGTTTTTATTAGCTTATTTAACTTTTCCTAGTATACAGCATTCACAGAACTAGACCACTCCAGCTCACAATGTAAGCTACAGTACCCACAGGTATATTGTCAAAAAATTGATCACTTTGCAATGTGACTGGCAGCAGCTCCCAATTATGCACTCTGTACTGCTCCTGACCTTTAACAATGTTGTCTGCTTCAGTGGTGGTGACATTATCTTTTAGATGTCCGTTCACGGATTAGAGTGGTGCTGGAAAAGCACAGCAGTTCAGGCAGCATCTGAGGAGCAGGAAAATCGACGTTTCGGGTAAAAGTCCTTCATCAGGAATACAGGCAGAGTGCCTGAAGGGTGGAGAGATAAATCCGCCCATAGCACAATCTAAATCCACCCAGTCCATTCAGCATAATACTTGTCTTTATTCCTTCAAGCTGGTAAGACCAGATTTATAGGCCTTCCCAAAATGCCTATGATAATCTTAATTAAAATAAAGGGTACAATTCAAAAGCGATACGGGAGCGGAGGGACCTGGGTGCATATGTTCATAAATTATTGAAGGTGGCCAGATAAGTTGAGAGAATGGTTAATAAAGTTTACATCATCCCAGGCATTATTTATATAGGAGAAAGTGAGGACTGCAGATGCTGGAGATCAGAGTCAAAAAGTGTGATGTTGGAAAAGCACAGCTGGTCAGGCAGCATCTGAGGAGCTGGAGAATCAACCCTCCTGATGAAGGGCTTATGCTTGAAACATCAATTTTCCTGCTCCTCGGATGCTGCCGGACCGGCTGTGCTTTTCCAGTTCAATCCCCATTATTTATAAGGGTGTAGAGTATAAAAGCAAAGAAGCTATGTATAGAACACTGCTTCAGCTTTAACTGCTGTACTACTGGATATTGCCAATTCTGGTCACCACCTTTAAGGAAAGATGTGAAGACATTAGAGAGAGTGCAGATTCACAAAAGTGGCTGTAAGGATGAGGAAATGAAGAAGCTAGAAGTTGGGATTGTTTCCTTTAGAGCTATAAATGTCAAAAGAAAATTTGATAGAGGTCTCCAAGATCTTGAGGGATCTGAACAGAGCATTGGGGAAAAAAATGTTCCCTTTGCAGAAGGACCAACAACCAGAAATCTCAGATTTAAGGTTCTTGACAAAAGGATCAATGGTGACTTGGGGAAAAACATTTTCACTCAGCGAGTGGCTTGGATCTGGAATGCACTGTCCGAGAATACGGTGAAAGCAGATCAATCAGGGCTTTCAAAAGGGAATTTAATTGTTATCTGAAAAGGAAGAATGTGCAAGCATCCAGTGTGAGGGTGGGGGAGATGCACCAGCTAAATTTCTCCGACAGAGAACTGGTGCTGAAATAATAAGCTGAATGTTCTCTGCCGGAACAGACTCCATGGTTCTGTCTTGGAACACGACAGTCAGTATAATGTGCAGATACACTCAGTGTTGTTAGGTAAAGAATTTTATAATTTTGATCCATTGACACTGTTGGAATGTGATATATTTCCAAGTAACGTTTATTGGTAAAGGGAATTTACAAGTGATGCTATTTCAATATCCAGGATTTTTGTATATTAGGTAGTAAAATGCATGGGTTTTGGAAGGTGCTGTCAGTGGAGCTTTCGAAAGTTGGTGCGGTTTATCTTGCAGATGGTCTCAGTGGGAGTACTGTGTACAAGTAGTGGGGGGAGTTGAAAGTGGTCAATTGAATACCAATCAAGTGCTGATTTTTCTCCAGGATGGTGTCAAGCTCCTTGAATGCTGTTGGAGTGGCACACATCCAGTTAAGATTAGATTACCTACAGTGTGGAAGCAGGCCCTTCGGCCCAACCAGTCCACACCGACCCTCTGAAGTATAACCCACCCAGACCCATTTCCCTCTGACTAATGCACCTAATACTATGGGCAATTTAGCATGACAATTCACCTGACCTGCACAGCTTTGGACTGTGGGAGGAAACCCACACAGACACGGGGAGAACATGCAAACTCCACACAGACAGTCACCCGAAGCTGGATTCGAACCTGGGACCCTGGTGCTGTGAGGCAGCTGTGCTAACCACTGAGCCAACGTGCTGCCCCCAAAGTTAGATGTATTCCATCACATTCCTGACTTGTGCATTTTAGACAATGGACAGGATTTGACGAGACAGACAATGAGTTACAGGTAGCCCTGCACTAATGTTATGCCCTTGAAGATCATTACGTTAAGTAAAACTGCATTAATACACAATCTCATAGAAACCAATGTTTGGATTATGTTCCTGGAATGTCAACCAAGTACAGAACATTAAGCCCCAGCATGTTGTTATTGGGAGATTCAAGGGTGGTAATGCTATTGAATATGAAAGTGAGATGGTTAGATTTCCTCTTGTTGAAAATGATTTTCATCCAGCACATCTTTGCCACTTAACAGTCCAAACTCACATGCCATTCAAGTCTTGCTGCATGCAGACACAACCTACTTCAGTATCTGATGGGACTGCAGTGTTAGTATCCATCCCATTCCGACCTGATAATGGTGGGAAGATCTTTGGTGAAGCAGTTGAAGATGGCTGGCCCTAGGAACTCCTGAGGAAGTTGTTTTGCACATGTTTGCCCTGATGTCATGAGACTTGATGGGATACAGAATCAATGTTAAGGATTCCCAATGCCACTCCCTGCTGAAGATACACTGCCCTCCTGCCACCTCTGCTAGGTCTGAACTACCAGAGAGGGTGTTGGAAGAATCAGTGATGTTGAATTCAATGAGTGTAAAGATGTTAGACTGTCCGTCGGCCAGCTGTGGAACAGCTCTCCCATTTTTATGCAAGTCATGAAAAGTTAGTGTGGAAGACTTTGCAGAGTCGACTGCGCTGATTGTACTTTTGTCAGTTCAATGCCTGGGTTGATGCATCCAGCTTGATATCAATCCAAATCAATCTATGTCTAATATATCACAACTGAAGGCAATCTAAGGTCAAAGCTAATTGAACCAAATGCAATACAAAACAACTCCGGCAGCAACGTGTTATAATCTGGATTGCACTGCCTGAATGGGTGGTGGAGGCAGATCCAATAATAACTTTCAACAGGAAACTGACTATTCATTTGAAGGTTAAATCTCTGTGGAATATGAGGTGTTTGATGCAACTCACCCATGCAGACCGGGTTTCCCCAAACTAAACTAGTTTCACTTACTTGTGTTTTGGCCCAAATCCCTTTCCTATTCATGTACCTGCACCTACCACTTCCTTTGATTGTTCATTCTACATACAAACCACCCGCTGTGTGAAAAAGTTGTCCCCAGTTCCCTTTTAAATCTTACTCCTCTCACCTTAAAAATGTGCCCCCTAGTTTTGACCTCCCACACCTTAGGGAAAAGACCTTGTCATTTACCTTACCTATGCCCCTCATGACTTTATAAGCCTCTTGAAGGTCATCCCTCAACCTCCTATGCTCTAGTGAACAAAGTCCTAGCCTATTTTATAACTCAAACCTTCCATCCCCAGCAACGTCCTGTTTAGTCTTTTCTGAACCCTTTTCTTCGTGCTGTATGACTCTATGAAAGAGCAGGAACATTGGATAAATACATAGCCCTTTCGAACAGACTTTGCTTCTATACTTTGAAGTTAATTTTATTTTGTAAACAGTGATTGAGAAAATGGTTCAAATTGCACAGAACCATCTCTTGGCAAAGAACAGAGAAAGTGTTGGGAATCTTGCGAGTGACCTCAGTGCAAAGACATTTGCCCAGGACAGGAAGTTGCTCTCAAATTTCCAAACACTTTAACTGAAGATACAATCATTTCAAAAGGGATAAGAAAGAACTCTTGAATCATTCAGGGAAAACAAAAATAAGTGATTCACATTTACATGTAAACATACTGACTTAAAGCCAATTCATCTCACAAGATAGCTTGTTTACTGAAGCAAGTAAACTGGGTTTTGGGAATGGAGAACAACTTCAACTTCAAACAACGAGTGAGGAATTTTGACAGTGCTGAGAACAGTGAGGGTTCTTCTTTCTTCTTTTATTCAAATGATGGAAGTGCTGTTGGCATTGGTTTATAAAAAATGTCTTATATTTATACAGCACTTACACAATCATCAGATCACTCGAAGTGCTTTACAGCCAATTAATTATTTTGAAGAGTAGCCACTCTTGTAATAAAAACAACACAGCAAATAATTTGACTATGACAACCTCTGACAAACAGCAATATGCTGATGACTAGATAACCAGCTTTTTCACATTGATTGAGAGATTGGCCAGGACAAAATGGATAACGCCCAAGCTTTGTACTGCAGATGAAAATAGTGGCAGGGAGTGGACAAAACGTTAATTTAATACCTAAATTCAAAAAGGCATGTAGAACATGCAAATTCTAATTGATAAATTTGTATTGATAAATATAGGGTGCAGACATTACTGAGGAGGACTGTAACAGCTTGCATAAAGACATTAATAAATTTGCAATCTGGATAATTGGCAAATTAATTTCAACATATGAAATACATTTATCTAAGAAAAATAAGCAGGTCCGGTCTAATTAGGAAAGTCAGAATCTAAAGGAAGGAGAGGACCAGATGATAGATTTTTGATAAACAGGAGATTCAATGCTTATGGCAGCAGACAGGAAAACGGGGCTGCCAGCAGAATCAGATCAGCCGTGATCTTTTTAAATGCTGCAGCAGGATGAAAGGGCTGATTGGCTTAATCCTGCTTCTAAATCCTTTCGTCCTAGCAATATTGGAATACCGATACACAAATCATTATATGGGGTGACTCAGGCTATAAATGTAATAGAAAAAAAAAGTAAACCAAGTCCTGGGATGTATTTCTGGAGGGATAGAATTGAAAAGTAGGAAGGGAAAAATCACCACAAGTTGTTCTTCCATTAGAAAGAGGCGACTCGTGGAGAGTTTAACATAAGGATCACCATGTCTCAGGTGAGTTGAAGAAGATTATGTGATTTGATTTATTGTCACATGTCCTAAGTACAGTGAAAACCTCTGCTTGTAATTAGTACAGTCAGATCATAGTAAACAAGGACATGGAGATCATAGAGTGGAAAAAAACTTGGACAGGGTTAGAATTCAAGTTTAAAAGTGTAGAATGGTTGTAAAAAATTTTACGGTTGGAACTGATGCAGGGAGCTCACAAGGAGTTGTCCAGGTTCATGATAATGTTAGCTAGTACAGGAACTAAACCTGTGGCATTAATGGTGTTATACATTGCAAATCAGCTATCCAGCCAGCTGAGCTAATTAAACCCTGAGTAAAATTTCCTTCAGAGAAAAGCTGTTAAGGTTGAACATACAAATATAAGAGGTAAAAACAATGACTGCAGATGCTGGAAACCAGATTCTGGATTAGTGGTGCTGGAAAAGCACAGCAGTTCAGGCAGCATCCAAGAAGCTCCTTGGATGCTGCCTGAACTGCTGTGCTCTTCCAGCACCACTAATCCAGAATATAAATATGAGAACATAGTAGTGGAAAAGGACATGGAAGATATAGAATGTAGGGAAATAGATGGTGACATCTTGAAAAATGTCCATATTACAGAGGAGGAAATGCTGATTGTCTTGAAACACATAAAAGTGGATAAATCACCAGACCTGATCAGGTGTACCCTAGAAGTCTGTGGGAAGCTAGGGAAGTGATCACTGGGCCTCTAACTGACATATTTGTATCATCGATAATCACAGGTGAGATGCCGGAAGACTGGAGGTTGGTTAATGTGGTGTCACTGTTTAAGAACGTTGGTAAGGACAAGCCAGGGAACTATAGACCAGTGAGCCTGACGTCGGTGGTGGGCAAGTTGTTGGAGGGAATCCTGAGGGACACGATGTCCATGTATTTGGAAAGGCAAGGACTGATTAGGGATAGTCAACATGGCTTTGTGTGTGGGAAATCATGTCTCACAAACTTGATTGAGTTTTTTGAAGTAACAAAGAGAATTGATGAGGGCAGAGTGGTAGATGCGATCTATATGGACTTCAGTAAGGCGTTTGATAACATTCTTCATGGGACACAGGTTAGCAAGGCTAGATCACGTGGAATACAGGGAGAATTAGCCATTTGGATGCAGAACTGGCTCAAATAGAAGACAGAGGGTAGTGGTGGAGGGTTGCTTTTCAGACTGAAGGCCTGTGACCAGTGGAGTGCCATAAGGATCGGTGCTGGGTCCACTACTTTTCATCATTTATATGAATGATTTGGATGTGAGCATAAGACGTATAGTTAGTAAGTTTGCAGATGACACCAAATTTGGTGATGTAGTGGACAGCGAAGAGGGTTACCTCAGATTACAACAGGATCTTGATCAGATGGGCCAATGGGCTGAGGAGTGGCAGATGGAATTTAATTTATATAAATGCGAGGTGCTGCATTTTGGGAAAACAAATCTTAGCAGGACTTATACACTTGATGGTAAGGTCCTAGGGAGTGTTGCTGAACAGAGACCTTGGAGTGCAGGTTCATAGCTCCTTGAAAGTGGAGTCGCAGGTAGGTAAGATAGTGAAGAAGGCTTTTGGTATGCTTTCCTTTATTGGTCAGAGTATTGAGTACAGGAGTTGCGAGGTCATGTTGCGCCTGTACAGGACATTGGTTAGACCACTGTTGGAATATTGCATGCAATTCTGGTCTGTTTCCTATAGGAAAGATGTTGTGAAACTTGAATGGGTTCAGAAAAGATTTACAAGGATGTTTCCAGACATGGAGGATTTGAGCTATAGGGAGAGGTTGAATAGGCTAGGGGTGAGCTTATAGAGATTTATAAAATCATGAGAGGCATGGATAGGATAAATAGACAAAGTCTTTTCCCTGGGGTGGGGGGGTGTCTATAACTAGAGGGCACAGATTTCGGGTGAGAAGGGAAAGATATAAAAGAGACCTAAGGGACAACCTCTTCACCCAAAGGGTGGTACGTGTATGGAATGAGCTGCAACAGTAAAATTGCAACATTTAAAAGGCATTTGGATGGGTATATGAATAGGAAGGGTTTGGACGGATATGGGCCAGGTGCTGGCAGGTGGGACTAGATTGGGTTGGGATATCTGGTCGGTATGGATGAGTTGGACCTCTGTGCTGTACATCTCTATGACTCTATAAATAGGACCAGGAGGAGGCCATTCAACCCTACAAATCTGCTCCACCATTCAACAAGATCATGGCTGACTTGGCCCAGTTCTCAACTCCTTTCTCTGCCAGCTCAGCATAGCCATCAAATACAAAATATTTCAAAAATCTATCTACCTCCTCTTTAGTTTCAATTATCCAACCTTCTACAACGGTCTGGAGTAAAAAAAATCTAAACATTCGCTGCCCTCTAGGAAAGGAATTCCTTTGCACTTAAGTTTTGAATAAGTCTCATGTTGTTCTTTAACAGTGTCCAGTAGTTTAGATTCCCCCATTAGTGGAAACATCCTCTCAATATCTACCTTATCAAGCCCCCTCAGAATCTTATGTTTTAATAATATCACCCTAATTCTGCTGAACTCTAACCTGTTTAGCCATTTACTATTAGTCAACTCCTTCATCCCAGGAATCAGCCTAGTGAATCATTTTGGGCTGCCTCTAATGCTAATATATCCTTAATTAGGACTAAAACTACATGTGCAGCCTCACCAACACCTTGTTGGATTTTAACAAGACTTTCTTATTTTTAAATTCCAATCCCCTAGCGACAATGGCCAAAATGCCATTTGCCTTCTGAAATACTCGCTGTATCTGTGAACACCCAGACACCTCTGTGCTGCACATTTGGAGGCTCTCTCCATTTAAATACTAACTTTAGGATATTTACAGTGTCCCTCACCGTGAAGACCAATGTGAAGTATTAGTTTAAATTATCTGCTGTTTGTCTGTTCCCCATTATTAATTTCCAAGTTGCATTCAAAGGTACCACATTCACTTGAACTACTCTATTTTCATACACCTTGCTGAAGTGCTTGTTTTTTCTCTATTTCTTGACAATTTCATTTCATACTCGATTTGCTCCATTTCGACTGGATTTCTATCTGTTGCTGGTTGCTAGAGAATTCCTAATCTTCTGACCTATCAGTAGTTTTCATCTCGTTATATGCCTTAATTTTTGATTAGAAACTCTCTTTGATTGCATTTGTTAACCGGAGCTAGTTCATCCTTCTCCTTGAGTCATTCTTTTTGAGTGGAAGGAAGTGTTGCTGAACGTTAGAAATATCTTCCACTACTCACTCCACTGATTTTCCCGTTAATCTACTTTCCCAGCCCACACTAGACAATGCTTTCTTCATAAACAAAAACAGAAATTGCTGGAAAACCTCAGCAGGTCTAGAAGCAATTTTAAAGAGAAGTCAGAGTTAACATTTCAGGTCCGGTGATGCTACCTCAGAATGGGTCTTCATAACTATTAATTACCCTTTTTAAATTAAGTCACTAGTTTGAGATTCACATTGCTCTCCCTGAAACTGATTTTGAAATTTTACCATGTCCTGATTAATAACCTCTAGAAGGTCCCTAACTACGAGATCTCTTACTTATTAATTCAACCTCATGACACATTGCTAGATCTAAAATAGCCAGTCCAGGAAGATCCTGCACTGTACTGCTTTAAGAAATGATCCCTGATAGAAATTTTGTTTTCATGTTACCTTACCCACATAATTAGTCCAGATAAATGCAGATTAAATCAACCTTGACAGTTGTAGTGCCCTCCTTACATGTTTCCACAATTTCCTGATTTCTGTTTAGTCTTAGTGTAACAGCTGCTCAGGGGCCTATTGTTACAACACGAGGTCAACCCTCCTGATTATTTAAAATCAGCAACACAGAAAAGATCTATCCCATGCAGTAATCTGTGAAACTTCGAGAGGTCAAGAACTATTTAAAGTAAAAGTTAACAACTTTATTTCTTAAAGCATAACAAAGAATAATTAACCAACACCAATTTACAATTCCTTC
Organism: Chiloscyllium plagiosum; assembly: GCF_004010195.1. NCBI lineage: Eukaryota > Metazoa > Chordata > Chondrichthyes > Orectolobiformes > Hemiscylliidae > Chiloscyllium > Chiloscyllium plagiosum. Next base: position 86,859,072 of record NC_057714.1, on the reverse strand, counting down.
CTCTAACCTAACTGTCACCTTCCCGTCTCTAATACTAGTCCGATAAAACCCCCAATTAAGATTTACAAAACAGAACTTCTTATTTCTAAGTCAGACAACTTTCAGTTCTTCTCTATATTCCTGCCTTCTTTGCTTCTTCTTGGGGATTCTGCTTTACAGGTTACTGATCGATAAAAGTACCTTTAAGAGAGCTATTTTTGGTTAGTCTTTTTATATGCTGGTGGCTGGGCAGTTCTTCTCCCAACTGTTCAATTTTCCCCGAACTTACACCTGCAAATCATCGGATTGTATCATAAATTCAGATTGTCATTGTACTAAGTTCAAACTGGATTGGAGTTTGGTATTTTCTGGGGTATAATTTAAACTGATTGGCCTAATTTGAATCTGTTTTGTTGTTTCCAGGCAACCAGCTACCCTAACTACCTCAGTAGCTGGAGCACATTTTACATTGTATCTTATTGAGAATACTGGTGCTGTCACAGCTACCTTTTAACTCTCTTAAAGGTACAGTACACCCACATCTTCACAAGCTTCCAGCGATCAACGATCATAATGAAAAGATGTCTTCATTTATCATTCTATCTTTTTAAAACACTTTACACATTTTAAACATGTACAGATAACTTTAATATAGGTTCACCTTAACTTCTTCTCCTATACCTGTATGTATATATAACATTAAATAAACACAAATCTCATCTAAACTCTACCAGTTAAATCTGCGATAATGCATCTGTGATTATATTCTTACAACTTGCAACATGCATGATTTTTAAATTAGAAGTCTGTAACACAAGACTCCAACAAAATAGTCTCATATTCTTGTCTTTAAAGCGTTATAAGAATGTAAGCAGATTGTGATCTGTGTACACAACCGTCTCTGACACATTGTTCGTGATATACACATTAAAATGTTGTAAGGCCAGTCCCAAACTTAATAGTTCCTTTTCGATTGTGGAGTATTTCCTTTGATGGATGTTGATCTTCTTCGAATAGTAACCAACTGGCAGTTCAATCTCATCTTCATCTTCGTGTAGGAGAACAGCTCCAACTTCTATGTCACTCACATTGATGGCGATGTTCAAAGGTTTTGAAACGTTTGGTGTAGCTAAAACTGGTTTGGTGGTTAATATGGCTTTCAATGCTCGAATGCCTCCTGGCATGGTTCTGAAACAAATCGGTTAATGGTGCCACCACACTGCTTAAGTTTGGAACAAACTTCTGATAGAATCTGCTGAGTCCTCAGAATCAAAGCACCTCTTTCTTCGATGGCCTTAGTCTTTGTGTTCCATGGAGTCAACCTTCCATGACCGATGTTATGTCCCAAGAATGTCACCTTTGCTTTCATGAATTCAGTTTTATTTAAGTTCATCACCAGTTTTGCTTCTCGTAGTCATTCAAAGAGCTCTGCCAACTGTACCATGTGATCTTTCCAGGATCTACTAAAGATCACTACATCGTCCAAACAGTCTGCACAGTTTGTTAACCTCGCCACAACTCTGTTGATGAGTCTTTGGAACGTGGCGGGTGCGTTCTTCATTCCAAAGGGCATCACTTTATTATGTTTGGGGTTACAAACACAGAAGTTTCTTTCGCCCACTCTGAAAAAGGTACCTGCCAGTAACCACACATTAAGTCCAGCTTGGTGATGTAACTGGCTTGTCTGACTTTCTCGATACAGTCCTCCAATCTAGGAATTGGATATGAGACTGATTTTGTAACAACATTGATCTTCCAATGATCCACACTGAATCGTTGAGTCTTGTCTGGTTTGGGAACTAAGACGATCAGCGAACTCCACTCGCTCTGGCTTGGTTCGATGCTGTCCTCGTCAAGCATGGCCTCCACCTCCATCTAGACCTGTCTGGCTTTGAAAGGATTAAGCTGATAGGGGTGTTGTTTTATCGGAGCAGTATTCCCTACACCTACTTCATGTACAATAGCATTAGTCCTCTCCATCTGATTCTTACATATGTCTTTATACTGCAGTCACAAATCTTTCAACTGCGTTCTATGCTCCTGAGACAGATAACTTACTAACCTAATCCACTCCTCAAGGATTTCTTCATTTTTAAATCTATTTTAAGGCACATCAAAATCCATATCATCTGGATTTGATTCTTCACTCTACAGGGCAGTAACCAACATCTGTTTCTCCAGTTCTTTCTCTCTAGCATAATATGGTTTCAACATGTTCACATGAAATACTCAATACCTTTTTTCTATCTGGTATCTTTACTGGATAGTTCACCTGATTCAACTTTTTCTCAGTTTGATAGGGACCGCTAAACCTGGCTTTGAAGGGATCTCCTATCATTGATAACAGTACTAACACGTCATCTCCTCGGGAAAATGTCCGAGTCTCAGAGCTTTTATCTTCCACCTGCTTCATTCTACACTGTGCACTCTTTAGGTACTGTTAGCTAACTCACCTACTCTACTTAATCTCTCTCTCACTTCTGATACATGAGATCTCCGACTTCGGTCCTATCAATTGTTTTTTAATTAATTTCAAAGGGCCTCTTACTTCATGATCGAATATTTACTTGATGAGTAAATTCTTTTGGGACATCTGTAATGAGATCCCTTTATCCCAATCATTTGGGATTCCTGACAGTATGCTCTTAACACGGTCTTCAAGGTCTGATGCCACCTTTCTAAAGCTCCCTGGGATTCAGGATGATACGCACTGGATTTAAAGTGCTGTATACCGAAGCTATCCATAATGCCCTTAAACAGCCTAGCAGTAAAATTTAACCCTTGGTATGACTGAATTTCACTGGGTAGCCCATACCGTGTGAAGAAAGCTACTAACTCCTTTACTACCCTTTTTGCCTTGATACTCTGCAACGGAATTGCCTCGGGGAAACTGGTAGACATTACGGTTAACAAGTACTGGTTCCCACCTTTAGTTCTCAGGAGGGACCTACACAATCAATTCTAACCCGTGTGAAAGATTCTTCAAATACAGGAATTGGCAACAAAGGTGCTGGTTTTATTACCACCTGTGGCTTACTTACCATTTGGCATGTATGACACGTATGGCAAAAGTTAACCACATCCTTGTGCATTTCAGGCCAATAAAAATGTTTTTGTATTAGCGTGAGTCTTTCATACCCCTAGGTGACCTCCTACAACTACCTATAACACCTCCTGTCTGTATGCTACTGGCAACACACTCTGGTGCACTTCGGCCCATTTCTCCTCTGCACTAACCTGCCCTGGTCTCTATTTTCACCTTAGGATTCTATCTTTCAGATAATAACCCTCCGGAATATTCTCTGCCTCCTTTTCAGAGTACACACCCACATATATATCTTTTATTGTCTTGTCTCGCTGTTGCAAGTCTCTTAGGCTTTCAGGAGTAAAACTTCGGTCAGACTCTCTGCCTGTTCAGGTTTTGCTACACCATTATGTCAAATAAGGTATCTGCTAACTGACCTCAACTCCTTTATCTTTCTCTACTTTTTGCTTCGTTCTGTGACTTATGATAAAGGAATCTGGCTCTCTCACAGTCTGGGAAAATACCAGGATATTTCTGTTTTAACTCCTCAGTTTCTTGGTCTTCCTTGGGCTTATCCATAACAAGGAGTATCACTCCCACCTTGGACCCTGCCAAATCATTCTTAAGAATGAACTGTATTCCTGGAACTTAAACTTCGGCAATCACTCCCACTGTAACTTCCCCAGTCTTGAGTTGGCACTCCAACCTGATCTTACATAGGGGAACGCTAAATTTCTGTCCATCTATCCCACAAATTACCACACTCTCGGGTAACAGATCAGAAATAATGCATATTCTTACCATCAGTGACTGGTTAGATCCTGTAACTCTCAAAATGATAACTTCTTGTCCTTCTCCCCTGATCTTTCTGAGTAAAGTTTACCCACAGAGGCGACTTATTTGTAGAGATCAGGTACTAACTCTATATCCAGCCCCTGCCGAGGCTGTGCACTCTCCTGCTGCTCCTCAGCTCTTCTTGGGGTCTCCTCTCATATCTTCCTTAATGCCACTGGCTTAGCTGCTTTTACCACATCTTTTGTCACAGCGCCTTTCTTTAACGACCAGCACTATGACTTTACGTGTCCCACTTTACCACAGTGGAAGCACCTGAGGCCTTTCACCTCCTTTCCACCATCTTGGGCTTCATTTTTATCCTGTGGTAAATTCTCTACTCTTGGTTTAGTAGTGTAGGATCTCCCTTCTCCTAATGAAACTCTGGCTGGAAGCTTGTTTTACACACCAACATGTATTCACCTGCTAACTCTGCTGCCCTTCTCACTTCCTGAACTTTGTTACTCCACGTGAATTCTTACCATCTCTGGAAGTGAGGTTTTAAACTCCTCCAGCAGAATTATCTTAGTGCCTCAAAGGTCTTATCTATTTTCAAAGCACGCATCCATCAATCAAAATGACAATGTTGAATTCTTTCAAACTCAACATAAGTCTGACCCGGTTCCTTCTGTACTACTGTCTATATGCTCCTGGTACCAATTCATAAGCACTTAAAATAGCCTGCTTAACATCTACATAATCTCTTGACCCCTCATCTGACAGTGTGGCAAATACCTCACTAGCTCTGCCTACCAGTTTAGTCTGAACTAGCATTACCTATAAATCCTCGGACCACTGCATCTGCCTCGTCAATTTTTCAAATGAAATAAAGAAGTCTTCAACATCTTTCTCCATCCTGTTAACTTGACTTTGCTGACTAAGTCGTAACTTCTCAAGTTCAAATTCTCTCTCTTTTTGCTCACCTAAGAACTCTCTCTTTCTCTCTCCCGTTCTTCTCTTTGCTCAACTAAGAACCTTCTCTCCCTCTCTTTCCTCTCCCTCTCTCCCTTTGTTTATCTTCTAACTCCATTTTCATCAATTATAATTTACGTTTTTCTACCTCTACTACACTTGTCTGTTTCTCTAACACATCTAAGTGTTTGAGTAATTCGCTGACAATTTCATCTTTACTCTGCCCTTAGTTAAACCCAAATCTAACTCATTTGCTAATTCTAAAAGTATAGTCTTTTCCTTTCCTTCTAAACCTTCTTGGCAAAATCCCAGAACCTCTTTAGCAATTTTAAGAGACATATCTCTCACTTTTAATTTAGTCAACCACACCTCACCAAAATTAAACAAATTGTCTCAGCTACATTTTATTTTAAAGATCTAGGACACTAACTTGTAAGTGTTCAAATCTGCTGGGATTTTTTGTATCCCCAAATCTATTCAAATCTATCTAAACCAGTTCAAATCCCGCACCCAAGCCCCCAAACTGTTATGACACGGGGTAAACTCACCTGCTTATTTAAAACCAGCAACACAGAAAAGATCTGCCCTGTGCAGTAATCTGTGAAAGTTCGAGAGGTCAAGAACTATTTAAAATAAAAATTAACAACTTTATTTCTTAAAGTATAATAGAGAATAATTAACTAACAACTGTTTACAACTCCTTCCTCCAACCTATCTTTTATCTTCCCTTCTATAATACTAGTCCGATAAAACCCCTGATTAAGATTTATAAAACTGCTTATCTCAAAACCAGGCAGCTTTCAGTTTTCTTTGTATTCCTGCCTTCTTTGCTTCTTATCAGGACTTCTGCTTCACAGGTTACTGATCAATAAAGGTACTTTAAAAAAAGTTATTTTTCGGGCAATATTTTTACATGCTGGTGGCTTGGCAGTTCTCCTCCCAACTGTTCAATTTTCTCCGGTCTTATAACTGCAAAGCATTGGATTGTGTCATTGGCTTTAAAGGTTGTCAATATCCTAAATTTCTACTGGATTGGAGTTTGGTGTTTCTTGGGGTATTATTTAAACTGACTGGCCTAATATGAATCTGTTTTGTCGTTTCCAGGCAACCAGCAACCCCAGCTACTTTAGTAGCTGAAGCACACATTACATTGTATCTTATTGAGAACACTTGGTGCTGTCACTGCTTTTAACTCTCTTAAAGGTACAGTACACAATCATAACACTATAGACAACTCATTCATTCATTCGTTCCCTTGCTATTTCTTAGTTCCACCCAAACTGATTCCATATCATGATCTATTGCACCAGTATCACTACTCACCACTGCACTGATACCTTCCTTTGTAATGTTACCCCATCTCCTTTTTCTTTTTGCTTATTTTTCCAGAATGTTGAATATCATTTAAATATTGAGTTCCTAGCCCTTGTCACTTTGGAACCACATCTCTGTAATAGATATTAAGTTATATTTATTTATTTCTATTTCAGCACCGGCAATTCATCTCTTTTCATTCAAATACTGCGTTCATGCAGATAGAAAGCCTCCAGCTTTGACTCCCAATTATTACTTGCCCTGGTTGTAATTTCTCCTGCACCCTTGTGTATATTTCCTATCCCTTCCTGCCACACTTGCATTATTGATTCATTATGCATAGACTATTTACAAGGCTGATACCAGAACCGTGAGATTCTACAGGTAAGGATGAACAATTTGGCTCCCTCTTCCTTTCAAACCAGAAGGCTGAGGAGACACCCAATAGAGGTCTTCAAAATAATTGTATCCATTCAATTCAAACCTAGAGAGAGTGTCTTCACTTGTAAGGATGGCCAAAACAAAAAGCCATCAATATGGCCACAGAAAATTAAATAGGGATGACTTTATACAGCATATGTGGAACTCGCGACCACAGAATAATAGTTTAGCTAAATAATATTAATTAGTTGAAGGGGAAACTAGTTGTAAAATGTCAGAGAACAGAATTTAGGTTATACTGATAGTGTTATATAAAATAAAAAATGAAAGAAGCTTAAATACAGCATGAATACCAACATAGACTGGTTGGGTTGAATGGCCTGTTTCTTTGCGGAGTATTGTATATCAGGTGAATATTGTAAATATACTAATGCTACAAGCAACAGGTACTCCATTCACATGTATCCATATCCTCATATATGCTCCTTCACGATTATTTGCTGCGACTCTGTCAAACGTGAAACATGGTGATTGAATGGCTATTTTTGTTTCCTCCCATATTTTAGTTTTACATATAGGAAAACATAAAAGTCTATAGGGCATCCAATTCAGATTTTCAAAATTGAGTAAGGTATTTAAGGATAAATGAAGATTGCTTCCACTGGGTGATGAGTCAATAAAAAGGGACCATGAACTGAGAAGTATTACTGTAGGACCATGACTAAATGAGAGGGTAAAAGAGAATAAATTATTTTATTGATAACCACGAGACCATGAAAAAGTTTTAGCAGTGTCCATTGAGGCATCAATTCTGCCATTTAAGAGAGAATTGGATGATTAATTGAAAAGGGAACACACAAAAGATATGGACAGTAGTAGGGAAATGGGATTAGAGTAAGTAACTCCAGTTGAATTAATTTTGGCACAAATATGATGTCTGGTTAATCTTCATTTCAAGAAAACATTAAAACATCAGTTTAGTTGATTGTATTGGTATGGAGGAAATTCTTCATACCTACACTAAGTATATATATTTTTTAAAAAGTACCAATAATGCTTAACTTGCTTCTGACTGGTTAAACAAGTCTGAAAGGTTCCAGGTTCAATGACTGTTGTTCTAAATTAACTGAATAACTGCACCAGGCATCAATGAGATAATGAGAACTGGCTCCAATCCCTGAGATAGAAAGAAAAAGTTAGCCAGAGCTTGTTCTTGCTTATGAATGCCTACATTTGCATATTGAAATAGTCACATTTCCATACACTATAATCGTGACTTCAAGTCAAAATGCATAACTAATCGTGAAGCTTTTTGAATGTCTGGAGTTCTCTAAAATTTGTCTTTCTTCTGACTGGCTCATCAGACTCTCAAGCAACAGGTATTGCATTCACCAGCATCCAATTCTTCATTTTGCTGCTTTACAATCCCTTCATTGTTTCACTTTTCAAAATATCAAAGTGTGATTAACAGGAAAACTTATTTACATGATATATATGTTTTTTTTCTTGTGTACAATAAGTAGTTTTTCCTTTTTCTTTATTCATTCACTGGATGAGGATGTCACTAGGTAGCATTTATTGCCCACCCCTAATAGTCCACAGGGCAGTTCAGAGTCAACCATATTGTTGTGGGTCTGAAGTCACATGTAGGCCAGAATAGGTAAGGATGGCAGTTTCATTCCTGAAAGGACACTAATGAACCAGATTGGTTTTTCCAACAATCAACAATAGATTCATGGTCATCAATTGGACCCTTAATGCCAGCTTTGTTTTTATTGAGTTATCTGGGTCTCTGGATTAACAGTCCAGCAAAAATACCATTAGGCTATCTCCTCCCTCTCCATTGCATACACTCCTCATTATCTGGATACCCATGGATCTGCATTCTCCAGAGGTCAGTATCAGACCCAATTGTTTTTCTCCCCCATTGACTCCACGGGTCTGATCATGCAGTTCTTCATAATACGTCAGAGAGTTAAATTGTAGCAATTTGTTTCTTCTCGTTATCCACAAGAAAGTCATATCCCTATTCTCTACCGATGATGTGGATACTTTTTTCAAATTCAATGATGGGACATGGGTGCTGCTGACTAACCTCATTTATTGCCCGTTCTTAGGAGGATTTGGCATATAGAATATATTAAATAATCTTTGATAGGCTGTGGATGTTAATTGCCAAAGCCAACAAACCTCCTTGCACTTTATTTCACTGTCTAATTGCCATTGTAACAATCAACCATATTGCTGCAGGGCCAAAGGCACAGATGGGTCAGACCAAGTACAGATAGCACATTTTCTTCCCTTACATTAGCAAACCAAAGGGCTTTTCTGACAATCTAATTGCCTAGCTTACGTATGTAGACAATAGCTTTATAAATCAGACTTATTCATTGAAGTTTCACCGTATACCATGACGGAATTTGAACCCATGTCCCAAGAACATTAAATTATTACCCCCAGAAGCCTAATGATGTTAGCACCAGGCCACCATCTTCCCTGAAGAATGAGGTTGCCATTGTTCTTAGTCATGAAAGCCCATTATATTGAGTAAAAACAAGGACTGCAGATGCTGGAAACCAGAGTTTAGATCAGAGTGGTGCTGGAAAAGCACAGCAGATCAGGCAGCATCTGAGGAGCAGGAAAATGGACATTTCGGACAAAAGCCCTTAATCAGGAAGCTTTACTATAGAAGGTAACCTAATCTCATGGTTGCTAAGTATCATTCTAACACCAGATGGCAGTATCTCTCTGAATGACAGTCAGGTAGGTAAAAATAATGACTGCAGATGCTGGAAACCAGATATCTGGATTGGTGGTGCTGGAAGAGCACAGCAGTTCAGGCAGCATCCGAGGAGCAGTAAAATCGACGTTTCGGGCAAAAGTCCTTCATCCGGAATAAAGACAGAGAGCCTGAAGCGTGGAGAGATAAGGAGGAAACTGTTGAAGTCCACATTGATGCCCTGGGGTTGAAGTATTCCGAGGCAGAAAATGAGGCATTCTTCCTCCAGGTGTCTGGTGGTGAGGGAGCGGCAGTGAAGGAGGCCCAGGACCTCCCTGTCCTCAGCAGAGTTGAAATGTTGGGCCACAGGGCGGTGTGGGTGTCCCGGAGATGCTCCCTAAAGCGCTCTGCTAGGAGGCATCAAGTCTCACCAGTGTAGAGGAGACCGCAGCGGGAGCAACGGATACAATAAATGATACTAGTGGATGTCCAGGTAAAACGTTGATGGATGTGGAAGGCTCCTTTAGGGCCTTGGATGGAGGTGAGGGAGGAGGTGTGGGCGCAGGTTTTGCAGTTCATGCGGTGGCAGGGGAAGGTGCCAGGATGGGAGGATGGGTTGTAGGGGGACATGGACCTGACCAGGTAGTCACGGAGGGAACGATCTTTGCAGAAGGCGGAAAGGGGTACCCATGGCTACCCCTTTGGCCAACAAAGAGACAGGCATAGCTGGAGCCTGTGCCCATGACAGTCAGCCCATTGTCAGTACTCTAACCGATTTCTTATTCCCGAGGACATTTGACATAAAGTATTTCTGTGAAAACACATCATGTCCTTTTCATGTGTAAGTGTCTTATAAACAATGCCAAAAGGTAAAGACAAAAGATCCAGGCACCCTTACCTACACAACTGCACATCACAATACATACAAAGTACATAATCCCACCGATAAACCATGTGATCTCCTGACAGGCAAAAATCCAGCAGTGAACTTTATGTTCCCCCGCTAGTGGGCTGGGGGAAGGAGGGGTGGAAAATTCCCCAATGGTCTTCTTACCACTCAATTGTGCATCCTGACAGCGAACAACTTTACAGTGGGATGGGTTAGGTCTAGGCTGGCCTACCCTTGCCCCTTAGTTGGGAATTGATGACCTCTTCAGGGCTATTTGAGGCTGGTGGGAGGAATTCAGGAGCAAGGGAAAGTGTCCAGAACAGCAGGAAGGGATCAGGTGCCTCTTTTTCACATGGAGCACTCCACTGCAAGTTTAGCTAAGTAAATAGTTGCTACTATCTCCATTAACTATAATAACTAATTATGAGTTATGCAACTTTGGAGTGACATAATTAACCTTCAGCAAACAGTAGGCATGGGACAAAGACCAATAAATTGTGAACAAATATTATGCTATTGTCTCCACGAAGGGCATAAAATCAAAGAACAAAAATCCAAATGACTCATTTCACAATGTTTCCGTTCAGTAAAGGATGGCAGGTGATAAACAATGGGACTAAAGCAAATATTGTGATGCTGTAAATCTGAAATAAAAACAGAAAATGCTGGAGAAATGGAGCAGAGAGAAACAGAATTAACATTTTGAGTCCACTATGACTTCTTCAGAACAGAACGTTCTGAATAAGTTGCACTCAACACGAAACGTTAACTGCTTTTCTCTCACTAGATGCTGTTAAACAATGGGAATGTAGATAAGAAAGGTTCCATTGCAGCAAGTGTCATTGAATAAACATACAAGCAGAAAGCATAAACAATTTCTAAGCTTGTAGGAGTGAGAGGTCTATTATTTCTTATATTTTGTCAGTACCTAGTTATTCAACATATTCTGGGAATACTTTCATGGTTACTAATTATTAGGTGCAGAATTCCTGATGAAACCCAATCTATTCCAGGAGAGAAAATACAATATAGAAACATTTAGATCATACTTATTATTAGTAACCTAAAATACTGGATGTCACAAGCACAGAAAATGATTATAAATGATATATAATTATAAATTTCTTTTTACAAGGTTTCTTCTGATTTTGCAGAGGCAAAGGAAACCTTACTAAATTTTGTAGATCAAGTGAAATTTAGATATATATTTTAAATGCACATCAAAAAGACATTGGTAGTCAGAAGGAATAAATTAGGAGAAACCAGAATGAAATCTGAAGTCGATGGCGACAAATTAACAAGTAACTAAATTTATTTAGAACATTAGCGAGGCATTATTGAGGCATTTAACAAAGCTATCATCCCTCTGGCAACACATGCTGCCTAGTGTGAAACTTACCTTATAATCAATTGCAATTCAAATGCATTAAAAATGCAGTGAGTTGCTCTCATTGTCAATACATGCCTCAATGGACTTCCTGTACCCATTATGCCCCAAACCTCACTATAGCCCATGATCGTTTAGATCAGATGATAACAGAAGGTGGCAGATATGAGGAAGAAGCTATAGGGATAGAGAGATAGCCAGGAGTAATTTTGTGAAGATAAAGATGTGTTAATATGAAAACTCAAGCTTGTAGTAATGGAAAATCTCTAAGATACTACATTTATCCAATTTCATATATGCCTTGAGCCTTTTCAAATGCGATAGCTAGAATGTATGAAAATTCCATATGCAGACTATAAGACAGAAGCACTTGAAAATATAACAGAAAAAATAACTCTTAAAAAGTGATATCCAAAAAGGAGAGTCAGTATTTCACCATTTGATCAGAGAGGTGAAGTTACAGAGATCTTCTCCAGAGTGCAAAGTAGAGGTCAGCTGAGGGGTCAACCTAGGTGTATAGTTTGATGATGGATGTCAGAGTAGTTGCAGAAGAATTGCAGTGGCTATGAGAGGATAGTACAGGATAGATGAGTGTGACATAACATGACAGCAGATCATCTGGTAGAAGCAGCTACAAACAGCCAGAAGCAAACCAGAATTAGTGTCTCAATTAAAATTGGAGTATAGCCTTTCCTTTTTAATAAATGTATTTCATGCTGAATGCATTTTGTCTAATGGTGAAAGTGACAGCTCTAATCATGTTTCAGTTCTCTTCACTCAAGATTACAAATTACTCTCCTAAATTATAACAACTTCATGGCAAATGTACTTCAATGGTTGTAAAGCATTTTATGACATCATAAGTTGTTTGCTTTCTTTAGTAATTAAATGTATTGATTTGAGCAGAATTATCTGGTCAGTGATCATGGCTTTTGCTTTCCTTCAAAGATACTTTGTCAATCCACATGGAAGTCCAATGTTCAATACTTGATTCAATTTTCATCTGGACGTCTTCGCAAAATCAGCAAATGATTCCACTCTAGAACTACTTCCTTAAACTGTGTTTGAACTGATCAATTTATACAAAGCTGAGTGAATTAGTTCTACTTCTGCCACAGCTCTTCCTTCTGGATTTTAATGAGGAAAAGTAGTGAAACATTTATAATATCCTGAAGTAATTATAAATCAAGTGGATTACTCATTTCAGTCCAAGTGAAAGGTAATATATGATTTGTAAAATTAAGAGCTACTTTAATTTCACGGATCCAATTGGAAATGAAGATAAAGAAATCGATGTTTAAAAAGATTATAAACATTTAGTAATGTTCCAGTAGTTTATTTAAAATGTAGTTGCAGCTAATATAAATTTACATTCAATTCAGAAGCTTTCAAAAACAGTCTGGACACACCAGTACCTTTCATCTGGATGAATAGAAAGAAGCATGTAGGAATAGTTGCTTAGGTCATCTGCTGATTCCAACTCTTAAAATGTTTGCCTTCAAATTATTAGCTACTTAGCTACAGCATCATCCAGTTTATGTATTATTCTCCATTGCAACAGATTCAGACTTGAAGTTTCAAAACTTAAATCAAATAAACTCTCACTGCTAACTGACTATCATTAAACAATTCTAGCAGCACGTGTAAATTACTGGATTTGTACAGTCTTGATTGTTGCAGTCTTCGTCCTTGTGGTGGTGAAGTAACATTTATACAGACATTAGTTAACTTTATTTATAAAGGGCTGCTCCAGGCAACTGTGCAGATGTGTCTTCTCCTAGTATTTTGACCATTTAAAAAGCCAGAAGTCTGTTTGTTTGTCTTTAGTGAATCCAACAAACTTCTAATCCTCTCACTAGCAGGTTGTCTCTGCTTTTTGCTCCTTCCTCCAGAGGACTGTGTGGAAGGATGAAGCAAGGTTGCTAGTCCCCATGGCTTGGTTTTGGACACTGGTTGTTTTAGCCGTTCCTGCTGTAATAGCCACGCGCTCTCTCTTGCTGCAGTCACAAACTTCTCCAGCTGGGTTTGATTGACATTCTTGCTCACATTCAGCGCCTGTTCAAATGGGTTCTGAATGTAAAGTGGAGAGGCTTCAGGTTTATGTTGCTCTTTCCCCTGGAATGATTACAAGAAGAAAAATAACAATTAATTTATATAAATCCTATCAGTTTATTTCTGTCCCGGGTACTGGAGCAGTGTAGTGCAGATGGGAGAAGAAACAGCTGAATCCTGAACTACCAGAAATCTACAAGTGTAAATAAAGAAATTAGCTATCTTGAATTTGTAAAAGATCCTATACTGATGCAGTTAATGTAAAAAGATTTAGATTCCTTTTAGCCACCCATCATTAACATAGGACTCAGAACAGAAAAAAAACCTGCTTATCCCCGAGAATGAATGAAGCTATTTTGCCATGAGTAAGCAAACTTGAGTTTTTCCAGAGATTAACTGATCTGCAGCTTTGGAATTCGAAGCTCATTTAAATTAGCAATGTAGGCTTTTGGTATGTTCATTAACTCTAAGTGAACTACTAACCCAAGAGATCAGTCCAAATAGTTCAGGAATGATGCAATAGCAACCTGAAAGTTATGTTGACATAGCATTCTTGTATAAACACCCACATATAGTTCCTGTTTTTAAGAATAGCAGGGGTGTATTTATGCTAATATTACAGTCTAAATGAAAACTACACATGACACTTGTTCAAACACCAGTTCATTTAATATATATTTAATTATGATACTGCAGAATAACTCAAAATACTTCTGATCTCCAGATGAAACATTACACAGAGGTTGCATCTGTGTTCCTTGGAATTAAAAAGATGCTAAAGATACCTTATTACTTTTCATGAGACATTACTTATGCAAAGCATTGTATTTACCCAAAAAAGCTATTTCACTTCAAAAATAACTAACTGTCAAATTAGCAATCAATTTATCAAAATTCACTTCATAAAGTCAGAAGTCCGATATTTAAATGAATCAAATGCACCAACTGACCAATACAAAAATATCCTAGACTGTATTAATTACTCTTATTCAGGAATCATGGCAACATAGAAAATCAGAGAAGTGGGCCGTTCCACCATTCAATAAGATTATGGTTGATCATGCAACTCTGTTCTCACTTTTCACCATACCCTTAGCCCCAAGAACTATATCTACCCCCTTCTTGAAAACATCAATGCTTTGACGTCCACGGCTTTCTGTAGCAGAGAATTCTCCAGGCTCACTGGTCTCTGGATGATGACATTTCTCCTCATATTAGTCTAAAATAGCCTCCCCCCAGTATCCTGAGACTGTGCCCAGTTAGAAAATATCCTTCCTATGTTTACCTTGTCTAATTCAATTAGAATTTGATAGGTTTCTATGACATTCCCTACATTTTTTAAAAAACATTCCTGTGGATTTATTCCCAAGTGATTCAATCTTTATACATACTGCACACTCTACAGTCAGAACACCCTTTCTCAGACAAAGGAGACCAAAACTGCATGCAATATTTCCAAATACGATCTCACCAAGGCCCTGTACAATAGCAGCAAAATATCTGCACTCTTGTACTCAAATCCTCTCACTATGAAGGCCTACATTTGGCTTCTTTGTTGCCTGCTGTACCTGAATGTTTACTTTCAGGGACTGTTGTACAAGAACACTAGGCCTCACTGCACTTTCCTTTTTCCCAACCCATCACCATTCATATAATAAATCAGATAAAAATCAAATGGTTGGGATACATTTTAACACTGTGATATGCATTTTTGCATATTTAATGCTATATTTGCTGAATTTATTTGCAATTTCATTGCAAAATGAATATAAAATATTTAGACATCTATGAGCACATGATCGCCCGATTCATCTGCTCGATGGTAAAATTGGCTCTTCAATAGATATTTCACAGAATTAGACCCCAAGTTAACAGATGGGATGTTCTAGCATCTATCGAACTGGTATTCTACAAGCTATATAACAGCTCCTTTATCCCACCAATGTTGAATCCTGCAGGCGGAGTTACATTACAAAACAAATGTAACTCGCATTATACCAGTCAACTAAAAGAAGCTTTATTCCAACTTTTCTAAAAATATTTGTTACTGGTGAATTAATATACTGCAACAATGTAAGACTTATGGTATTAAAACAGAGGTGAAGTAGTACTCTCAAGCCATTTAATAATGGCTGTGTATAAGTGAAGTCTACTTATCTACAATCTCTTGGAAAAGAATTTCAGGAGTGTGCATCCATCCCCCCCTCTCCCAGTCGCCTTGGTTTCCTTTCACTCCACCTGAAACTGCTATTCACTTCTCCTCTGTGCCTTTACTTGTGCTCCAGCCTGAGAGTCAGCACGGTTTCCTTTTGTTAATTCTATGACTCACTGAGAAACAGAGTCACAGCGATAGGGCAGAAGTTTCTGGATGGTGGAATTTCCTATTTCATTACCTTAAAAATGTGTTGGGGAACAGACCCATGCCAATCAAAGCAGCCTTACAGCCTTTTGACATTCCACAGAGCATTAATTGACAGGAGATAGAGCTTCATTCCTTTGCTCAGATGAAATGCTGCCTCAGACAGCTGGCAGCTGCGTTGTTCGGGCAATGCTAGCAGCGGCTAGAACTGGGATCACAAGCAATCCCCAGCTTTTAAGTCTGATTTCAGGAATAAACACATGCTGGGGAAGGAAATTAAGCCCTGGGGCCGACATAAGTCTACTCACCAAGTCTATGCTGGCTTTCTGTATGTCTCTAATGTAGTGTGCTGTGATGGTTTCTGCTTTGAGAGCAGCCAATAAATGCTACTGCGCTGCACGTAAGGAAAGGGATAAGATATTCTTTTAAACCGAGTCCTGCCAGCCACCAGGGAAAGGAACCAGGGCAAAAGATTTTCAATCATCCTGCTGAGCCAAAATCTCAAAATCTACTTTTCAATTACAGAATGAACCCTACTGGTAACAAGTACCGTAATGTCTGTAACATTCTTCCATCTGCTCTGCACGAATAACTCAAGACAGTGACACATACACTGACCTCCAACAACGACAACCACCTTCCTTTGTACTAGAGTTGAGAATGTAGTGCTGGAAAAGCACAACAGGTCAGGCAGCATCCGAGGAGCAGGAGAATCAATGTTTTGGGTATAAGCCCTTCATCAGGAATGTTTTGGCAAATAGGGTTAAGGAGAATCCAAAGAGTTTTTACAAACACATTTAGGACAAAAGGGTAACTAGGGAGAGAATAGGGCCCCTCAAAGATCAGCAAGGTGTGGAGAGCTGTAGGAGATGGGAGTCATAATAAATGAGGATCCTGCATCAGTGCAATTCTGGAGCTCACACTCCAGTCCTTAACTGGAGTCCCTTGAGTTGCAAACACTTGCTTTAGATGTGTGTATCAGCAGGATGTCATCATTAACATTCATGTTTTTAATGTTAAAGCACAAATTTGTTTGGTTTATTATATACAAGTGGCTCTTCATTTGTTGCCAATTCTAAAATAGATTATGTCAAATAATATTACCCTAATTGTTTTCAACCATTTCTTGCAGCTACTGGTAAATTATTGAGGACCACCCTTAAATCAAAGCAGCACCTGGATGATATTTTAAAGCTAGGACACACAAAAACATAACTACAAACATCACATGATCTGAATAGTCCAAGAATGTTGACAAAGTTTTGATCAGGTGGGTCAAAGGTTATTATTACAAAGCACTGAATTTAGTTTCTTCACACTCAATACATGATTTGCAAAGCACTTTGATTGGCTATGTATTCTGATATAATTCATTCTTTCTCAATTTTATTCCTAAAACATCAAGCATTTCATTTGTGTATTTAAAGTTTCCAAGTTCAACTTTAAAATTTCATTAATTTGTGCTTAATAATTGTTAAAATGTAACATTTCCAAAAACATTTTGTGTTTAAGAAGAAGTTAAAATGCAAAAGATAAATCATTGGAATAAGTAGCACAATATTAAATGATGTGAGGGCAAAATGCTATTGAAAGGTCTCTAAACAGCTGCAGAAGGAAGCTGGGAAAAACTGACTAACTCTACTCATTTCGAGATCTGCCCTGTAAACTCAATCACACATCAGTTGCAATCTGTGGCTTTGGTCATATCTAGCTGGCTGCCTGAAAATACCATCTTCTCAAAAGCATGAACAATAAATGTTGACCTTGCCAATAAAGCCCACATCCCAAGAATGCATAAAGCAAAGGTTACAAATTTTACTTTTGTAGTTAATTCTTTCAAAAGATAACCGAAGTTCAATTTTTCAATTAGGGCTCTCCTTAAAGGTAGTTCTTTGAACATTTGTAAAGTTTAAGTTCTGACTAACACATTACCTTTGAGTTGACCTAACATTCCTAATTTTACCTTGCTCCCATGATTCATACTGAAACTCCCAATAATAATGCATAAGATGGACTGAGATCTTGTTTTAGATTTCATGATAACAGTCATGTAATGCATGATCAAAACTAGATCACTACTTCACATTAGAAAATAAAAAAAGTCAAAGTTTGCAATATACTAACCTTTCTGATATTGATGGACAGTTGATTGAAAGCAAAATTGCCATAAAATTCAAAGAATTCTTGCAGAAGTTCTTCTGTTGAGAAATCCAAACTTAAAATTATTTAATTTACATACCAGAATTGCAAGTCACTTCATAAAGATATTCCTGTTTAGTTCTTCCGTCACTTCCTTATTTTGCATCATTAACTCTTCAGTCTCACCTTCTATAGGGCCAATGTTTACTTTGTTAAATCTTCTTGAAGTATTTATAGAAACTCTTATGATCTGGCTTGTCTTCTCTTTTCCTGTTAGGTTTTGTCAGTCATTCTTTGCAGGTTTTATATTCTGTCCAATATTCTGACCTAGTGGAAAGTGAGGACTGCAGATGCTGGAGATCAGTCGGGTGTGGGGTGCTGGAAAAGCACAGAGGGTCAGACAGCATCTGAGGATCAGGAGAATTGACGTTTCTAAGCCCTTCATCAGGAAACGATTTTCTGACCTGCCTTCCATTCTTTTAAACAAGAACTAGGAACGGGATTAGGCAATTCACCCCCTTGATCCTGCTCTGCCATTTAAATTTGATCTCATCTTGGCCTCAACTCCATTTTCCTCCCCACTCTCCACAATGCTTCAATCCATTAATAATTAAAAATCTACCTCTTCCTTAAGTTTACTCCATGTCCGAGCATCCACCACACTGGGGTAGTGAATTCCACAAGCCATTTCTCATCTGCTAGCCCCATCCTAAAACTTTGATCTTTCATTCTAGATTGCCTCTTGCGAGGATACATCATCTATATATGTCTACTTTGTCAATTTTCTATATCTCAATTAGATTTCCTCTCATTCTTGTGAACTCCAAAGAGTACAGGCCGAAACTGTTCCATCTCTCTTCAAAAGATAAATCCCTCATCTCGAATTAACTTGGTGAACCTTCTCTGAACTGCCTCCAGTGCAACTATATAGGGGCGGCACAGTGGTTAGCACTGCTGCCTCACAGCAGCAGGGTCCAAGGTTTGATTCCAGCCTTGGGCAACTGTCTGTGTGGAGTTTGCACGGGTTTCCTCCGGGTGATCCGGTTTCCTCCCATAATCCAAAGATGTGCAGGTCAGGTGAATTGGCCATGCTAAATTGTCCATAGTGTTAGGTGCATTAGTCAGAGGTGGGTGGGTTACTCTTTGATGGCCAGTGTGGACTTGCTGGGCCGAAGGGGCCGTTTCCACATTGTTGGGAATCAAATCCAATCTAACCTAAACTAATCTAATCCCTTCTCAAGTAAGGGGACCAAAATTGTATGCAACAATCCTGGTATGGTTTCATATAGCTGTGGTAGCACATGCATACTTTCACATTCCCTAATCCTTTAGCAATAAATACAAAATTCTATTTACCTTTCTTATTACCTGCTGTACCTGCATACTAGTTTTCTGTGATTTATGCATGAGCTTACAAATCCACTTTAAACGTCATCTGCAGAATTTTGGACTACTCATCTAACCTATCTATATCCATTTGTAAATTTCTCAATCCTTCATTGCAATTTATTTTCTCACTTATTTCATGTCTCATCTGCAAATTTGGCTGTAGTAATTTTCATCCCTGCAGAATCAGTCTTAAATGTCCTGCGTTCTTCAAGATTCAGCTCTCAATCTGAGACCCTGCAACTTGTACCAGATTGTATTTATGAATTTCTAATTATGCTGTCAGTTCACCTGCTTAGTTTCAAATGTTATGTGCATTTAGATGTAGCATCTTCAGGTTTATTCTTTTACTTGCTTTCTAAATTCTAGTCCTAACTAGAATTAAACAGGCCATGTTAGTTAACTCTTAGATTTACATTCTCTATCCCTTCCTGTCATCATTTCTAGCATTAATAAACATTCTCTTTGGCTATGACTCTACTCTTGGAGTTAACACATCTCTCCCAATTTTAACTCTGCCCCCACAATTCAATTTAACACCCTCTCTTCTTCCCTATCTATATGGCTAGCAAGAACATTGGCTTCAGCACTGATCAGATAGAGGTGCTTTTTTTTCAATTCTCTCCTGGGATGTGGGTCTCACTGACTGGTCAGTACTTATTGCCTGTCCCTAGTTGCCTTTCAGAAGGTGGTGAACTGCCTTCTTGAAGCACTGCAGTCCATGCACTGTAGGTAGACCCACAATGCGGTCAGGGAAGGAATTCCAGCATTTTGATCCAGCAACAGTGAAGAACAGTGTTATATCTCTAAGTCAGGATGGTGAGTAGTTTAGAGGGGAACTTGCAGGTAGTGGTGTTCCCTTGTATCTGCTGCTCTTGTCCTTCTTGATGGTAGTGGCTGTAGGTTTGGAAGGTGCTGTCTAAGGATATAGGCAAATTTCTGCAGCACAACTTGTAGATCATACATACTGATGCTACTGACCATCGCTGGTGAAGAGAGTGGACACTTGAGGATGTGGTGTCAATTCAGTGGACTGCCTTGCCTGAATGGTGTCAAACTTCTTGATGTTGCTTCTTCCCTAGCCTCCGACTTATTCATGAAGCCACTGTATTTATGTGGCGAGTCCATTTGAGTTTCAGATCAATGGTTGTTAACAGTATGGGACTCAGTTATGGTAATGTCAATGCATGTTATGGGGTGATGGTTAGTTTATTTTTATTGGACATGGCCATTACCTAGCATTTATGTGACATGAATGTTACTTGCCACTTGTCAGCCCAAACCGGAATATTATCCTCGTCTTGCTGCATTTGGATAGAGACTTCAGTATTGGGTGAATTGTGAATGGGGCTGAACGCTGTTTGATCATTGGCGAACATCTCCATTTCTGACCTCATGATTGGGGGAAGAAGCAACCGAAGACAACATCCTGAGGAACGTCTGCAGAGATGTCCTGGAGTTGAGATGACTGACATCCAAAAATCACAACCATCTTCCTATGTGCCAGGTATGACTCCAGCAAGTGGAAAGTTTACCCCGATTCCCATTGATTCCAGTTTTGCTAAGGTTCCTAGAAACCACACATTGTTGAATGTGGTCTTGTTGTCAAGGGCTGTCACTCTCGCCTCACCTCTGGAATTGAGCTCTTTTGTCCAGGTTTTTGTCCAGCTGTAATATGGTCAGGAACTGTGAGGCGCTGGTGGAACTCAAACTGTATATCAGCGAACAGGCTGTTGCTGAGCAGGTGCTGCTTGATAACACTGTTGTTGACCTTCCGTCACTTTGCTGATTATCAAGAGTAGTCTGGGGCAGTAATTGGCAAGATTAGATTTTTCCTGCTTTTTTGTGAACAGAATATACCGGAGTCATTTTCCACATTTCTGGGCAGTTGCCAGTGTTGTAGTTGTACCAGAGCAGCTTGTGATATGGCAAGTTCCCTGAGCACAAGTCTTGCCAGAATGTTGTAAGGGCCTATAGCCTTTGCAGTATAAGTCTCTGGCCATTTTCTGATATCACGGAGTGAATTAAATTCACTGAAGGCTGGCATCTATGATGCTAGGGACGAGGCCCAAAATGGGTCATCCACTCAACATTTCCGGCCGGAGAGTGTCAAGAAAGCTTCAGCCTTATCTGTTGCACTGATGTGCTAAGAATAAAACTGAAGCATTCGTAACAAATGTGCCCCAATCCAGTGATCATGAATCGGAACCCATTTCTAGCAGACTCAGTCTTTGAGCTCTGCATTCATCTCACTAAGGCTGATTTTCCAGATGCAAAAGTGAGGACTGCAGATGCTGGAAATCAAAGTCTAGATTAGAATGGTGCTGGAAAAGCACAGCAGGTCAGGCAGCATCCAAGGAGCAAGAAAAAAAAATGACGTTTCAGGCAAAAGCCCTTCATCAGGATTGAGGCAGGGAGCCTCTGGGGTGGAGAGATAAATGGGAGGGGGTGGGGCTGGGGAGAAGGTAATCAAGAATACAATAGGTGGATGGAGGTGGGGATGAAGGTGATAGCTGGGAAGGAAGATTGGCAGGTAGGACAGGTTATGAGGATGGTGCTGAGCTGGAAGGTTGGAACTGGGGTAAGGTTGGGGGTGGAGAATGAGGCAACTGGTGAAGTCCACATTGATGCCCTGAGGTTGAAGTGTTCCAAGGTGGTAGATGAGGCATTATTCCACCAGGCATCAGGTGGCGAGGCAGTGGAGGAGACCCAGGACCTGCATGTCCTCGGCAGTGTGGGAGGGGGAGTTGAAATGTTCGGCCCATGGAGTGGTGGGGTTGATTGGTGCGGGTGTCCTGGAGATGTTCCCTGAAGCACTCTGCGGGAAGGTGTCCAGTCTCCCCAATGTAGAGGAGGCCGCATCGGGAGCAATGGATACAATAAATGACAATGGTGGATGTGCAAGTGAAACTTTGATGGATGTGGAAGGCTCCTTTGGGGCCTTGGATGGAGGTGAGTGGGGAGGTATGGGCGCAGGTTTTGCAATTCCTACAGTGGCAGGGGAAGCTGCCAGGAGGGGAGGGTGGGTTGTTGGGGGGCATGGACCTGACCAGGTAGTCATGGATGGAACGGTCTTTGCGGAAAACGGAAAGGGGTGGGGAGGGAAATATATCCCTGATGGTGGGGTCCGTTTGGAGGTGGCGGAAATGTCAGCGGATGATGGTAGGGTGGAAGGTGAGGACCAGAGGGGTTCTGTCCTTGTTACAATTGGAGTTGTGTGGTTTGAGGGCAGAGTGCGGGGCGTGGATGAGATGCGTCAGAGAACATGGCTTAAATAATAGAGCTTATGACTGTGTGACTCTGCTTCTGAATTTCGAACCTAGCTCCTCACAGTCAGTGTAGTACCTCCTTTTTCCTGTCTATGCCATTGGTACCAACATGGATCAAGCGAATTGCGTCCTTGCTCTCACTACAAGTTCCTCCCCAGCCCTGAACAGAGAGAGTCATAGAGCCCTACTGCATAGAAACAGGCCCTATGGCCCACTATGCCGAAGTTGAATGACAAACATCAAACTACACTAGTCCCATTTTGCAGACACAAAACCTGGCAACAGTCAGGCAACAATCTTGATACATGCTCTTTATTCTGCTTTAACTTTAACGCTGTTTCTCGCCACAGAGGCTGCCTAACTTTCTGAATAACTCCACCATTTTGTTTTTATTATAGATATGGTCATTCTTATTCTTCCAATACTAATGATTGTACAGAAAAATAGATTGTATTAAAAAAGAGCAGTTTTCATGGATAATCACTGTTCTAATCCCTTTAACACCACCACCATTGGTGTCAATCCCTTGCATTGTACTGTCCCCTACTTCCATAACATCTCCTCTTGCTCCACTGTCTTGAATGATTTCCTGTACCATGGTCAACTCGCTCATTCACCATGTAGCCCTTGCTCTCATCTAAACAAGTTAAAAGAATCTCAAACTTGTTGGTCAACTGCAAAGATTGAAATTCCTGTTTCTTTACCTGTCTCACTTGCAGTCATACTCTTTCCCTGAAAACTGACCAAACTACAGATGTGATTACCTCCTGATACAAAGAAGCCAGGTAATGCTCTCCCTCCTTAAATGTGTTGCAGTGTCTGTAGTTCAACCTCCAGCCCATAAACTGAGTCAAAGATGCTCGAGTCCAATTGCTGCTTTGGACTAAACAATGCCCAGGAACTCCCATATACTGCAGCTGTCATAGAATCATACAGCATGGAAAGCGACCCTTCGGTCCAATTAGTCCATGCCGATCATGTTCCCAAACTACTGGCCCCACCTGCCTGTGTTTGGTCCACATCCCTCCAAATCCTTCCTATTCATAAACTTATCCAAATGTCTTTTAAATGCTGTAATTGCACAGGAGTCTAAAAATTGTCCCTCACGTCCTTTTTAAATCTTTGTCCTCTCACCTTAAAAATATGTCCCCTGATTTTGAACTGCCCCACTCTAGGAAAAAGACCCTTGCTATTCACCTTGTCTATGCTCTTCATGATTCTATAAACCTCTATACGGTCACCCTGCAACCTCTTATGCTTTAGTTAAAGAAGTCCCAGCCTATCCTTATAACGCAAACTCTCTATTCCCAGCACCATACTGGTAAATCTTTTCTGAACACTCTCCACTTTAATAATACATAACAGGGCAACGAGAACTGCGCACTGTAATCTAGAAGAGGCTTCAGCAATGTCCTGTACAACCTCAATAGGACGTCCCAACTCCTGTCAGTAATTGGCTTTCCTTCAAGAACAGAGAAGAACAAAGAATAATACAATACGGAAACAGGCTCTTCAGTCCTCCAAGCTTGAGCCAACATGTTTTGCCCTTCCATGCTAAAACTGTCTTCATTTACAGGATCCTCTATTCTCTTCCTACTTACATATTCATCCAGGAGTTTCCTGAATGTTATTATTGTGTCTGCTTCCACCACATCCTCCGGCAACACGTTCCAGGTACTCACCACCCTCTGTGTGAAAAACATCCCCTTGCACATCTCTTTTAAAATTCCTTTCCCCTTTGCACCTTGAACCTGTGTGCCCTAGTAATTGACCCCTCCACCCTAGGAAAAAGCTTCATACTTTCCACTCTCTCCATGCTATTCACAATCTTATAAATTTATATCAGGTTACCCCCTCAACCTCCTGCATTCCAGTGAAAACAAACCCAGTCTATAACTAAATTATCCCAAACCAGGCAACATCCTGGTAAACATTTTCTGTACCCTCTCCAAAGCATACACATCCTTCCGTCATATATCAGTTGCCCTTCCATCCTTAATATGCGCTCAGAAATAAGTTATGAAACTTTAGTTGTGTTTTCATATTTCAATTTTTGACAATTATATACTCACCTAATAACCAGCTTCCTCCTCTACAATAAAGTAAGAACCAATTCCTGAGGCTGAAGGAAAGAGTTTACAAAAAACAAAAAGAACATCACTTTTCTTCCTCCCCTTCATTCACTTAACTCTAGCACTCTGCCACAAGTTGCATTCAACTCATATGGTAATTTTAAATCTTCTTGCTTACCTAGTGTTTCTGTATTTTTGGAAGGCTTTATTTTGTTATTAGAAACAAACGTGCAGTCGTGACTCTCAATGATATATTCATCTTCTGCTTCTGGAAAAGAAGAGTCATTATCACAATTAAGTAGAAGGCAGGGAAACATGACTACAATTAGCAACTCCAGCTCAAGTTCCTTATTGGCACAGATACAATGGGCTAAATAACCTTCTGGGCTGTAAATTCTGCAGTTCCTTAAGATCCTTGCATAATAAATAGATTAGAACTGAAAATGTGTTGCTGGAAAAGCACAGCAGGCCAGACAGCATCCAAGGAGCAGGAGAATCGACATTTTGGGCATGAGCCATTCTTCAGGAATGAGGAAAGTGTGCCAAGCAGGCTAAGATAAAAGGTAGGGAGGAGGGACTTGGGAGACGGGTGTTGGGAATGCGATAGGTTGAAGGAGGTTAAGGTGCTGGTGATAAGGTGAGGATGATAGGCCGGAGTGGGGGTGGGGGCGGAGAGGTCAGGAAGAAGATTGCAGGTTAGGAAGGTGGTGCTGAGTTCGAGGGTTGGGACTGAGACAAGGTGGGGGGGGAAATGAAGAAACTGGAGAAATCGGACTTCATCCCTTGTGGTTGGAGGGTTCCTAGGTGGAAGATGAGGCGCTCTTCCTCCAGCCGTCGTGTTGCTATGGTCTGGCGATGGAGGAGTCCAAGGACCTGCATGTCCTTGGAGGAGTGGGAGGGGGAGTTGAAGTGTTGAGCCACGGGCTGGTTGGATTGGTTGGTGCGGGTGTCCCAGAGGTGTTCTCTGAAACGTTCCGCAAGTAAGCGGCCTGTCTCCCCAATATTGAGTCCTTCGTGATGGAGGATGGAGGTGTACAGGGACTGGATGTACCTGGACTCAAAGCCCTCCACTTCTTCCTTTCCCACCGTACCAACCAGTACCCTTCCACTGACACCCTCCTTCGACTGATTGAACTGGTCCTCACTCTGAACATCTCTTTCCAATCCTCCCACTTCCTCCAAACCAAAGGAGTAGCCATGGGCACCCGCATGGGCCCCAGCTATGCCTGCCTCTTCGCAGGATATGTGGAACAGTCCGTCTTCCGCAGCTACATTGGCACCACCCCCCACCTTTTCCTCTGCTACATCGATGACTGTATCGATGCTGCCTCGTGCTCCTACGAGGAGGTTGAACAGTTCATCCACTTTACTGACACCTTCCACCCCGACCTCAAATTTACCTGGACCGTCTCAGACTCCTCCCTCCCCTTCCTAGACCTCTCCATTTCTATCTCGGGCGACTGAATCAACACGGACATTTACTTTCAACCAACCGACTCCCACAGCTACCTAGACTACACCTCCTCCCACCCTGCCCCCTGTAAAAACGGCATCCCATTTTCCCAATTCCTTTGTCTCCCCCGCATCTGCTCCCAGGAGGACCAGTTCCAATATCGAACAACCTAGATGGCCTCTTTCTTCAAAGACCGCAATTTCCCCCAGACGTGGTCGACGATGCTCTCCACCGCATCTCCCCCACTTCCTGGTCCTCTGCCCTTGAGCCCCGCCCCTCCAATTGCCACCAGGACAGAGCCCCACTGGTCCTCACCTACCACCCCACCAACCTCCATATACATCGTATCATCCGACGTCATTTCCAAACAGACTCCACCACCAGTGATATATTTCCTTGCCCTATCAGTGTTCCGAAAAGACCACTCCCTCCGTGACTCCCTCGTCAGGTCCACACCCCCCACCAACCCAACCTCCACTCTGGCA
>NC_057714.1:86814979-86832285 GCF_004010195.1 Chiloscyllium plagiosum | reverse complement strand
GGGATGAACTCAGATTTCTCCAGTTTCCTCATTTCCCCTCCCCCCACCTTGTCTCAGTCCCAACCCTCTAACTCAGCACCACCTTCCTTAACTTGCAATCTTCTTCCTGACCTCTCCGCCCCCCACCCCTACTCTGGCCTATCACCCTCACCTTAACCTCCTTCCACCTATCGCATTTCCAATGCCCCTCCCCAAGTCCCTCCTCCCTACCTTTTATCTTAGCCTGCTTGGCACACTTTCCTCATTCCTGAAGGGCTCATGCCAGAAGCGTCGATTCTTCTGCTCCTTGGATGCTGCCTGACCTGCTGCACTTTTCCAGCAACACATTTTCAGCTCTGATCTCCAGCATCTGCAGTCCTCACTTTCTCCTAATAAAACGATTAGCAATGGCTCAGTATTGAAAGGCAACATGTGAACTGGGAAGTCAGAAAGAGAATGAAATGTAGTTATGATGGAAAAACAAGATACTGAAAATGCTGTAAATCTGAATTTTAAAAATGCTGGCGTTAGCGGGTCAAGCAGCATGTACAGAGAGAAGCAGAACTCAAGTCAAGCGTCACCTGTAGAGAAAAGCAAATTAACTTCATCAGAAGGGTCAGCAGACCTAAAACCTTACCTCTGCTTCTATCCACAGATGCTGTCCAACCTGAATAACTCCAGTATTGTTTATATCTTTATGGTCATCCTTGAATCTTGATGATTGTATAGAAAAACAGATCATTTTATAACCTTGGCAATTTGGGTGGATAAAACTTTGGACTCTTACCCCTTTAATAATAGCATGGGTAATATATCTTTACTTCTCTCAACAGGACATGACTGGAAATAGTCTCATAGTATGACCAAACTCTCCTCCATTTCAACCGTGTTACCATGATCTATGTGAAACATTAAACTGTGAAATAATAGAAGTAGGAGCATAATGAAACAGAGTGCAAGTCTGTCATTGGTTCAAGTCTGCATAAAAAACATTTCCAATAGTGACTTGTAGTACCACCAAGTTGTTCTTTTGTTACATTTCCTCCTTTTAATCTAAGAATCTAATTGCAGCATTCTTAAAGTCACCTCTTCTGATATTGGCACATTCATCATACATCTGAAAACTGTTCTCGATTTAAAACACCTGTCATTCCACATTTTATTCTCAAAGCTGCTGTAACTCAAACAACATTGTAAAATTATGCTTCTTCTGCAGAATGTTCAGGACTCTTAACTTCACAACATACGCAAAGGGTCCCATCTTTGAAAACTACAACATTGGGATTTAAGGATGATTTCTTATACCGTTACTTTCTCAATCACCTACATCCTTCTAAGAACAAATATACATTGGTTGCACTGCTAAGGAATACCCCCGAGAAGATTCTGAAAGGGCTTTACAATGGGTAGATATTGAGAAGATGTTTCCATTTCTGAGGGAATCTCCAATTAGAAGACATAGCACAGAATAAAGAGACATTAATTGAAAACTGAGGTGTGATGGAATTCCTTCTCCCAGAGGGGAGTGATTATCTGAAATTCTCTACCCCAGAGAGTTGTGGAGGCTAAACCATTTATTTATTTAGAGGTTGATAAATTTTTGAATTATCAGGGAGTTGACAGCAATGCCAGGCTATCATAAATGAGGAGTTGAAAGCCTTGGGCAGATCAGCTATGATCTTGATGCATGATCTGGAGGTGCCGGTGGTGGACAAAGTCAAAAATCACATGACACTGGGTTATAGGCCAATGGGTTTATTTGAAACTGCATGCTTTCGGAGCCCTTGCTCCTTCCTCAGGCACGAGGACGTCTGGCGTACTCTTCACTAGCTGCCTCCAAAAGCTTGTGGTTTCAAATAAACCTGTTGAACTGTAACCTGGTGTCGTGTGAGTTTTGACTTTGTGCAGGCTTTTGTAAAGGAAATTAAAGCTTACTGGAGAGTCTTCCCTCACCAATCATCTTGAAGTCTGATTTCTGGGAAAACAAACTCTAAACCATACATGACTACAACAGAAAGATTCTCCGAGGTGACAGTAATTATGTCATTAAATTTTTGCATTAGGTTTATGCGGTCTACTCAAAATAACTGCCTTGAATAAGAACCTTGCTGCAATGACAATGTTATTTATTGTAGATAAATGTAACTCCATGGTAATATGCAATTCTCAGTGTATCTGCCTAGGAACAGAGATAAATTTCCAGCTGATATTTTGGACATTTTCCTGGAGTTAGATAACCAATTATAGGTTTTTGTCTACACTGGAGTCAGACAAACATCCTTAATTCTAGAAACAGAAAGCGTGTGGATTGAAATGAGGAAAAGACTAGCTCATCCTAGTCATATTGCACTCAATATAAATCCGATTCAGCATGAAAGAAAATATTTTGTCGAAAAAAGTAATGGATCACAGTTACCTAATAAATTCTGAAAATCTAAACGTAGAGACATGCATATATAAAAGAGTGAAGTTCTCATTTTATTTTAGATTCTCTCAATTTTTCTTTTTAAAATTAGTGATGGAAAAGGATAGACCGGATCTAAAAGTTGAAGTTCTAAATTGGAGAAAGGCCAATTTTGACGGTATCAGGCAAGAACTTTCGAAAGCTGATTGGAGGCAGATGTTCGTAGATAAAGGGACGGCTGGAAAATGGGAAGCCTTCAGAAATGAGATAACAAGAATCTAGAGAAAGTATATTCCTGTCAGGGTGAAAGGGAAGGCTGGCAGGTATAGGGAATGCTGGATGACTAAAAAATTGAGGGTTTGGTTAAGAAAATGAAGGAAGCATATGTCAGGTATAGACAGGATAGATCGAGTGAATCCTTAGAGTATAAAGAAAGAAGGAGTATACTTAAGAGGGAAATCAGGAGGGCAAAACGGGGACATGAGATAGCTTTGGCAAATAGAATTAAGGAGAATCCAAAGGGTTTTGGGAAGCTAGAGAAGTGATTGCTGGGCATCTTGCTGAGATATTTGTATCATCGATAGTCACAGGTGAGGTGCCGGAAGACTGGAGGTTGGCAAACGTGGTACTACTGTTTAAGAAGGGCGGTAAAGACAAGCCAGGGAACTATAGACCGGTGAGCCTGACTTTGGTGGTGGGCAAGTTGTTGGAGGGAATCCTGAATGACAGGATGTACATGTATTTGATTAGATTAGATTAGATTACTTACAGTGTGGAAACAGGCCCTTCGGTCCAACAAGTCCACTGAAGCGCAACCCACCCATTCCCCTACATTTACCCCCTACCTAACACTACGGGCAAATTTAGCATGGCCAATTCACCTGACCTGCACATCTTTGGACTGTCGGAGGAAAGCCACGCAGACATGGGGAGAATGTGCAAACTCCACATAGTCAGTCGCCTGAGTCGGGAATTGAACCCGGGTCTCTGGCACTGTGAGGCAGCAGTGCTAACCACTGTGCCACTTTGCCCTATTTGGAAAGGCAAGGACTGATTAGGGATAGTCAACATAGATTTGTGCCTGGGAAATCATGTCTCACAAACTTGATTGAGTTTTTTGAAGAAGTAACAAAGAAGATTGATGAGGACAGAGCAGTAGATGTGATCTATTTGGACTTCAGTAAGGTGTTCGACAAGGTCCCCCCCAGGAGACTGATTAGCAAGGTTAGATCTCATTGAATACATGGTTCAAAGGTAGAATAAAGAGGGAGGTGGTGGAGGGTTGTTTTTCAGACTGGAGGCCTGTGACCAGTGGAATGCCACAAGGATTGGTGCTGGGTCCTCTACTTTTTGTCATTTACGTAAATGATTTGGATGCGAGCATAACAGGTAGTTAGTAAGTTTGCAGATGACACCAAAATTGGAGGTGTAGGGGACAGCGAAGAGGGTTACCTCCAATTACAACAGGATCTGGACCAGATGGACCAATGGGCTGAGAAGTGGCAGATAGAGTTTAATTCAAATAAGTGCGAGATGCTGCATTTTGGGAAAGCAAATCTTAGCAGGACTTATACACTTAACGGTAAGTTCCTAGGGAATGTTGCTGAACAAAGAGACCTTGGAGTGCAGGTTCATAGCTCCTTGAAAGTGGAGCCGCAGTTAGATAGGATAGTGAAGGCGGCATTTGGTATGCTTTCCTTTATTGGTCAGAGTATTGAATACAGGAGTTGGGAGGTCATGTTGGGGCTGGACAGGACATTGGTTACTGGATCAGTGGTGCTGGAACAGCACAGCAATTCAGGCAGCATCCGACAAGCATCAAAATCGATGTTTCGGGCAAAAGCCCTTCATCAGGAATAAAGACAGACAGCCTGAAGCATGGAGAGATAAGCTAGAGGAGGGGGGGGGTGGGGAGAAAGTAGCATAGAGTACAATAGGTGAGTGGGGGAGGAGATGAAGGTGATAGGTCAGGGAGGAGAGGGTGGAGTGGATAGGTGGAAAAGGAGCTAGGTGGAAGATCTGAGCTATAGGGAGAGGCTGAACAGGTTGGGGTTGCTTTCCCTGGAGCGTCGGAGATTGAGGGGTGACCTTGTAGAGGTTTACAAAATTATGAGGGGCATGGATAGGATAAATAGACAAAGTCTTTTCCCTGGGATCGGGGAGTCCAGAACTAGAGGGCATAGGTTTAGGGTGAGAGAGGAAAGAAAGAAAAGAGACCTAAGGGGCAACTTTTTCACGCAGAGGGTGGTACATGTATGGAATGAGCTACCAGAGGATGTGGAGGAGGCTGGTACAATTGCAACATTTAAGAGGCATTTTATGGGTAAATGAATAGGAAGGGTTTGGAGGGATATGGACCAGGTACTGGCAAGTGGGACTAGATTGGGTTGGGATATCTGGTCGGCATGGACAGGTTGGACCGAAGGGTCTGTTTTCATGCTGTACATCTCTATGACTTTTCATTCTTTGCATAAATGACAACCAATTCCTATTCTATTTTGGTTTTACATAAATAGGGACTTGAATATGAAGTTCAATCAATTAAAAATAAAACACAGATTTCTGTTAATATTTGGATGGGGAGATTAGAGATTTTTAAGTCACTTACTACTTAAATGACCACAAAGAGGATAGTGTAGAACTTTAAAAGGACATAGATAGGAACGCGGAATAGGAAGACAATGCGGAATTTAATGCAATGTCGTGCAAATTGATTCATTTTATTCGGAGGAACACATAATAATATTAAATGAAATGTTCTATTCCAAAGATGATGCAGGAGCAGTGGACCCTGGGTACAGGTGGTGCATAATCATGTGAAGTGGCAGGAAGGTTGTGACAGCAGTTACAACGGGGTCCTATATATTTTATGATCAAAAAAGGCATAATATCCAAAATCTGGCAAATTAAACCTATATAAGTACTAGCTCAGCCTCAACTAGAGTGTTCTTCCCAATTCTGGGCACCATACTTTAGGAAGGAAGTGAAAGTCTGAGAGAGGGTGCAGAAAAGATTCATGGGAATAGTTTTAGCGATGAGTTTTGTAAATAGTTTGGAGAAGTTGGGACTATTCTCCTTGGAGTAGTTTGAGGAGAGATTTGATGCAGCCATCCAAAATCATCAGGGATTTGTACAGAGTATCAGAGAAAAACTGTGTCTATTGGTGGGAAAAAAAATTGAGAACCAGAAGGACATAGGTTTAAAGAAGCGATGGCGACATGACGAAAAACCTTTTTACACAGTGAAGTCTTAGGATCTGCCATGCAATGCCTAAGGGTGTGGAGGAGGCAGGGTCAATGGAGGTTTTCAACAGAGAGTTAGATTATTATTTGAAAATAAAATAAAAAAAGCTACAGGCAAAAAGAATTGGAGTACCACCAGCTGAACTGCTCCTTCAGAATGCCAGTTCAGATGAGCTAAATGACTCTGTTAAAAAGAGCCGTTTCTGATGTCAATGTAAATCAGCAAAGTGGTGTAACATAATTAAAGATTAATGATAATGTTCCCTAACAAAGTCTGTGAACTTTATTTATGGATTTGGACTTTGAATATCAAAGAGTCATTAATGGCACAGAAGGAATCGATTGAGCCTTTCAAGTCCATGAAAGCACACTGACTGTCCAGTCAGTCTCCCTGCCTGCTTCATTCCTGTGTCCTGACAGTTTATTTCTTTCGACTGCCCATCTGACTTCTTTTTAAAATACAGCTGATTGTTTCTGCATCCACCATCACAGACAACACGTTCCAGGTCATTACCACTCACTGTGCAGAAAGATTCTGCCTCACTTCCCTCTTGCATCTCTTGACCAAAATCTTAAATCTGTGTCCCTGAATCCCTATACAATCATATAATGAGAAGAGGTTTTTCTTGCCTACCTTGTCTAAAGAAGTCAATCTTGTACACTTCTCTCAAATTTCCTGTCAATCTCCTTTCTCCAAGGACAGCAACCGCAACCTTTCCAATCTAAACTTAAAACTACAATACCCAAAACCTGCATCCATTCTAGCAAATCTTCTCTGAAATAAGGATGGTACATCTTTCCTAAACTGTTGTGATCAGAACAAGATGCAATATACCATGTGGGACTTGACCAAAGTTTTAAGGGTTTAGCATTATTTCCTTGCTTGTTTTTATACTCAATACCTTTGCTTATGAATTTTCAATATCTGATATGCTTTGCTAACAACTCTCACCTTCAAAGATTGATGCACATTCACCAGGTCGCTTTGATCAGCACACATTTTTAAAAATGTGCCAGTCTACATTGCCTCTTCTCATCCTTTCTGCAAAAATGCACTTCTTCATATTTTTCTGTATTTCATTCCTTAACTTCTTTGCTGTACCATTCAAAATTTTAAGAAAATTCAACAGGTAGAGCCGGGCACATTCACATCCTCTTTCAAAGCAAACCTCGATTTATCTCCTTCCACAGGTTATGCTTATATCACCCCTGCACATGTAAATATCAGCAAGGTCCAGAAAACCTGATTGAGTACCCCACCTCGAATGACCAATTCCATTGAACTCAGGGACTGCCAAAAGGTTTGCTGAGTTCCTGTCTATCCTGGTATCAAGAGTTATGTTGTTCTCTTCCCTGTAGAACTTACAGCCGGGTGACAGAATCAAAGAGTTAATATTGAATATTAGTTAAAAATGAGTTAAACTACTTCGAATTGTAGAATCTTACAGCACTGGAGGTTAATTCTGAATGATCAACAAGGGATAGGCAATAAATGCTAGCCTAGCCAGTGACATCTGCATCCTATAAACAAATAACTTTTTGTAAATCAATTTGCTATTTTTTTACAAGAACAGATTTTATCAGGTAAATAAAAACAGTTTTCATTTTTCTCTGGTTGCAGATATAAATGGAGAGATTATATGAAATTTACTTCTATGTAAGTGTTTGTTATTACACATACAGCAACAGTGGTGGAACCAACAGCTTCCCAAGAAACACTTAAGAAGTTGAGAAAGAAACTTCTCAGAATAATTGTTAAAATAGAGGAACAGAATCAAGCGGATTGCTCTTTCAAGGAAGCGGCATAGAAATGATGAGGGAAAATTTCCTCCTATGACTTGAAGATTTTGATATGAATGTTGTACAGTCCCACCACGTAAAGGATATTGAAATCTCTTGACTTGCATTACCTGCTAGGTCTCTGAGCTGGTCTAATGTTGGTATAATTGGTGGATTTCTTTTCTGCAGCAGGAACAGAACCATCATGGTCAAAGAGAAGTTAGTGATCCAGCAACCAGGAACACTGCTGGTAATCCCTTGAACACGGGCCCAACACCGAACACCAAAGACGAGAGCCCGTACGCGAGGATCAATATTAGAATAAATATAAAGGAGTTCTGTGCTTCGCATAGCTATTCTGTAGTAAAATGAACAGATTGTTAAAAATTAATTCAAAGGCATATGCTCCTCTGGCCGCAGATTATGCCAATTAGAACCAGAAAATAAAATTAAAATAAATTTTACAATTCTCTACGTAATTATACTGACATTAATGTAAAACTGTATGGAATTAAGCAATGTTTCACAGGACATACAGCATGGAATACACAATTTGATTTTGGTACACCTTACCTATTATTGGCAGTGAGGTCACACTGAAATCCTGATGGTTGATGGGAGAACCGCACCAATGGGCAACGAGCATTGAGTATCTTCTGTATTCCTACACATCCTGGGGCAAACTGATCAATGCATTCGCCTATCACTGAAAGGGTATTTTGTGTTGCCACCCGTTCTGATGCCACTCTTTTTGTTTGATATTCCATGGAGAAGACACTTCTTTTCTAAAAGCAAACAAAGGTAGTGAGTAAACAATATCACTGATACTGACAACTTGAAGGTTCATGCTGGTGTGTAACCATTCCAGCATACATTGAAACAATTTCCAATACAAAGATAAAGAGAAAGAGGTAGTCATGGACCTGGAAGCCTAAAATTCAAAAGCACTTTGCAAACAATAAACAATAATTTCTAAATTACAGAAGGGGACCTTAGAAAAATGATAAACTCTCACCTTAACACAATAACACATTACAATCTTTCCTTTATAAAATAGCTGACTGCTTCATTTAATGTAGGTCAAAAGTCACCCAATACTAAGTTATAATCCAATAGGTTTACTTGAAATCACAAGCCTTTGGAGCACTGCCCCTTCGTCAGGTGAAATGAAGAGAGCATCCAGGCACAGACTTTATAATCAAAGAGATCAAAAGACCATACAAATGGTGAGAGTGGAGAGTGGACAGGCCAAATAATAGGTCTCTGCACATGATCAGGAGTGTTAAGGGGTGAGAGTAAAGGGTCAACAGCTGAATAACAAGTGAAGGGATGACCTGTAACCCGATTAATTGAGGCAGAGAGGTAAGTACAAAAAAATTAAAAATAAGGTGGTGCTGGAGACAAACCAAATGAATGGAGCTATAAAAGAGTTGCATGCTGAGGGACTAACCAAAGTAACAAGCAATCCTAAACTATGCAAACCAATGAAGATAGAGAGATCATAACAAGTAACAAAATACATGTGACCTCAGCACATCATTTGTATGATCTTTTGATCTCTCCGATTATAAAGCCTGAGCCTGGGTGCTCTCTCCACTTCATCTGATAAAGAGGCCATGCTCCGAAAGCTCGTTATTTCAAATAAACTTGTTGGACTATGGTTTGGCGTTCTGTGACTTTTGACCTAGTCCACCCTCGTCCAACATTGGCACCTCCACATCATTTAACGTAAGCAATGCTACAGGAATTCTGCTATCTTTTCTAAGCAGATTTTACAATACAGACAATAGTGAAAAAAGCAGTCCTTAATGAAGCTAGTGAAAACTAAAAGGATTTCCATTGTGTCATACAATACAACTTCGTACATTTCACCCGAAATATAAAATGAAAAACATTTGATTTGAATAAATGCATTCGTTTCAGGTGCTAATGAATCAATTCTGTACTTCCAGCAATTTTTCCATTTAATGTCATCAAAATCTCTTTTGAAGACTGCTTTTCAATAAAACCTATGATACTGAAAGATAGACAGCACTGATGTTAACGCTTAAACTGAATGATGAATTTCTTCAAAATTAACCATAAAAAGTCACAAGCCATATTTAATGAATTATCACCTGCCTCACTAAACATGGTTAATGAGAATAGGACAAAGTCTTTCTGAACTGCTTATGAAGGCTGACCTACTAATTAACTTTGAAATAAAACCACAATGTGAGATAATAAAACCTGTAACTTTAGTAAAGCAGGTAACAAGTCATACATTTTAAGTCACACACTCTAGTCTTCATGGCAGTTCACCAATGGCTTAGTTAACTACATTGTCTCGGAGTGACCAAAGGGGATCGATGAATTCTGCGCAGTGCTAAAAACAGATTTGATATGATGAGATACTGACTGAGCATAACTTAATATCCCCCTTAACTAATGTTCAGCAAGAAAGATATCTCAAATTTACACATGGTCTACAAAAATGATCCTTAACGAAAGAAAATAGAGTCATAGAGCAGCACAGACAGCACAGAAACAGACCCTTCAGTCCAACTCGTCCATGCCGACCAGATATCCCAACCTAATCTAGTCCGATTTGCCATCACTTGGCCCATACTCATATACCCATCCAGATGTCTTTTAAATGTTGTAATTGTACCAGCCTCCACCACTGTTTGATAACAGTTGCTAATTACTCATAGGACAGCAACAGTTTGCCAGGATTTGAATTTAATTAAAGAAAACATTTATGCTAAATAATTAAATGCAAGAGTCCTGAGAAACTCACCTAGATGTGGACATCTCCAGGGTTATAGGTTACAATTCTCATAGTTGTCGGCAGTTTGTTTTTAAATTTGGTGCATCTATATAAAATAATCCTATTTTCAATCTAGTCTTTTGGTGCAAATTGACATTCCATGTTAGTCAATTATTTGGAGTTTTCCTATCATATTTTAGTCTCCAATTTTTCCAAGATTTAGTTTTTTTTTAAGTGCTCTAATTTTGTTTCAAGCAATGTACCAAAAAGGTCAACAATTAGCTGCTTGAAAAGCTGACTTTTAATTTCCAATATCTTAGTCCCAAGATGAATGAATGACCATTGTTATTTCAGGAGAAACTGAGGACCGCAGATGCTGGAGATCAGAGTCAAAAACTGTGGTGCTGTGCTTTTGCAGCACCACACTTTTTGACTATTAGTTATTTCAGTCCTAAAAAGATATTAACTTCAGATTTAACCATTTTTGTACTCTAATTTTTGGTCATGAAAATCTTCATTGAAAATTTAGTGTATTTTCTTCTGAATAAAAATGCATCAAGTGAAAACAAAAAATATTTTTTGCAATATTCCTTTGACATATTCTTATTTGCAGTATTCTTTCATGTGATGTGGGTGTTGCTGACTGGGTAGCATTTATTGTCAATCCCTAATTGCCCTCGAGATCACGATGGTGAAGCATTGGTTTGAACTTCTGCAGCCCATTTGGTGTAGGAAACCCTGCAGTGGCTCAGCTGGGTGTACAATTAGCAAAACCGCTCAGATATAACAAAATAGCAAAGTCAACATGGGATTTTAAGTATAAAATTACTTTTTCAAATAACTCTAAAACAGGTTTTAGCACTCCAGAATTTAATTTATATTTATCCATTTTTAATGCAAAAACCAACTGCATGGATTAAATTCTGTGAAGACAAGTATTTTCAAAAGTGTTAAATTGTGCTTCAAATTTTTAATCAAGTACTTTGCCTTGAAACCATTTTTAAAAATAACATGCAGCAAAAATGAGAATTACAAAAAAGGCTGAACAGGGCTGTGAGATTTCACAGCATGACATATTAAGTTATGTAACATTTGGCAAAATATCAGACAACTAAACTCACATTATACGGGAATATGTAGCTTCATAACATTAACACTGGATTTTAACTAGACTTTGGAGCTTATTAACCCTCAATACAACAATAATTATTCATGTTAAACATAACAATAACTTGTTCTTGCCAATGACTCAAATCCCATAGGGATTATCCCAAAATATTTACCAAATTTGCATAAATGCTGCTTAAACATGTATTGCCTTTATTGTAGGAGCATTCTGAACCTATTAGACAGCCACTCTGGGAGACATAATCTTAACTCTATCACCAGTAGTCAGACTTTAAAAGTCTGTGTAGCATGTAACAGTAGCCAAACTTCTCTGAACATACTTTGAGATGGATGATTGCCTGTACATTTCTAAATATTGCAACAAGAGCAGGTAGCATTTATAAATTGGGAATTCTGCGAAGAGTACCTCAGCTCCCTTTTCTCCAAAGACTAGTCATCATCTACAATATATTTACCTATATTATTCAAATACAAAACATCTAACAAAAGGCCCAAAAGGGAATTCCCTGAGGTGAAAAGTGGAAAAAAGTTCTTATGAGTCATTGTTGACTACTTGTCAGAACTGATTTCTGCGAGTGAGTCTCACTGCATTAACTTGTTCCCATATCTGCATAGATGAGTAGTTAGAAGTTTACATGCCAATTGAAACAACTGTGATAAACTTTGCTATGACTAGGTTTCCTAGAAAAATGAAATTTTTGGATCGGTCACTGAAAGTTTCAGAACGAAGCTGGACTGAAGTGAAAATGTGTGGGAAGTATTTATTGAAACTGCTGAAAACTTGTTCACCAAGAGAACTTTTTTCTTTTGCAATTATATTTTTACAAGAAGAAAACCAAAAAATTGCTGGAAATACTCATCTCTCTCCTTTGGCAAAAAACGATTTGATGAGTTACTGTTTCAGGTCAGCCATCTTAAGCTGCTTCATCAATGACCTCCTCTCTATTATATTCTGGATGAGTGGTGCTGGAAGAGCACAGCAGTTCAGGCAGCATCCAAGGAGCTTCGAAATCGACGTTTTGGGCAAAAGCCCTTCATCAGGAATAAAGGCAGTGAGCCTGAAGCGTGGAGAGATAAGTGAGAGGAGGGTGGGGGTGGGGAGAAAGTAGCATAGAGTACAATAGGTGAGCGGGGGAGGGGATGAAGGTGATAGGTCAGGGAGGAGAGGTCCATGTCCTCGGCAGAGTGGGAGGGGAAGTTGAAATGTTGGGCCACGGAGCGGTGTGGTTGATTGGTTAATGTTAGAAGTGTGAATGTTAGCCAAGGATTGCACAATATTCAACACTATTCATGATTCTCCAATACTGAAGCAGTCCATGTTCAAACGCAACAAGATCTGGACAATATCCAAGGTGAGTTGACAAGTAACATTCATACCACACAAATGCCAGGCAATGACCATCTCCAGTAAGTGATAATCTAACCAACATCCCTTGTCATCCAGTGGGTCCAGTATCACTGAATCCCCCACCATCAACACCTGGGGGTTACCACTGAACAGAAACTCAAATGGACTCTCCACATAAACACAGTGGCTACAAGAGCAGATCAGAGGCTAGGGATACTGCAGCGAGTAACTCACCTGACTCCCCAAACCCTGACCTCAAGGCATATGTCAGTGATGTGATGGAATATTCCCCACTTGCATGGATGGGTGCAGCTCCAACAACACTCAAGATGCTCAACAACTTCCAGGGCAAAGTAGCCTGCTTGACTGGCACCACATTCACAAGCACTCCATCACTGATGCTCAGTAGCAGCAGTGTGTACTACCTTACAAAATGTAATGCAGAAATTCAAACATCCTTAACACCTTCCAAACCCACGATCACTTCCATCCGAAAGCTGGCAGATACATGAGAATCTGTATGTACATCTGTATGTTCTCCTCCAAGCCACACTATCTTGACTTGGAAACATATTGCCGTTGCATGGTCAAAATCTTAGAATTCCCTCCCATTAGGCATTCTGGGTCAACATACAGCACATGGAATGCAGCAGTTCAAGATGGTAGCTCAACACCACCTTTTGAAAGCAACTAGGGACAGGCAATAAATATTGACCCAGCCAGCTACAAATAAATAATAAAGAAAAGTGACCTCCCAACTATTACATTACTCCTTTATATCTATAAAACACACTAATTGAACTATGCACTTCGTTTTTGAAAAAAATCTTCAATTAATTTAGAAACCATAGTACAGTATAGTAATCAAGTTACTGTAAAACATAATGATGATATACTCTTCAAGGCCTTATCTTCTCAAATACCTTACCTTCTGGATTGCTGTATCATTGGCATCCTTCCTCTTTTAGGGGGAGGAAGATAAGTCAAAGTCAAAGAAGTTACATTGGTAATTGAATATGTGCTTTATTTTGTGGGACTGAGGCTGCTGAATTTGTTGACAAAAGATTGGGTAGGACTGCACAGGCTAAATATGATTAACTGAAAACAGCCGAGGGCAGAGTAGCACTCACAAAAAGGCAGGGAAGTTTCGAGTTTGGACTTAAACTCTCACCTTGCAATACGGAATCCACTACTATTACAATTATGAGTGAGAGATCATTACATCTTCTACTGTAGCTCGATTCCTGGAAAACATTTGACATAAAAAGTTATTGTGCAAAGTAGGACCTCATAGTATGGGGGTAGCATACTAGAATTAAAGGTCCATCTGAAGTCTGGCCTTTAACCTTTTACCATTTACATCAATAACTTTGATGAAGGGTTGAAGGCATGGTAGCTATATTCGTAAAATACACGAAGATAGGTATGCTGTGAAGATGACATAACAAGGTTGCTGACAGAGAGACAGGTTAATGGAATGGGCAAAAATCTGGCAGGTGGAATAAAATGTGGGAAAATGTAAAGTTGTTTGATTTGGTAGGAAGAATGAAAAAAAGAGCATTATTTAAATAGAGAATAACTGTGGAATTCTGAAGGCAGAAGGAATTACGAATTCTGGCGCATGAGTCACAAAAGGTGAGGATGCGGACACAGCGTGTAATTAGGAATGCTAAAGTGATGCTTGTCTTTATTAGGAGAAGAATTAAACAAAGAAATGAATGTTTATACTTCAGTTTTACAGCGTATTATTAAGACTATGTCTCAATATTATGCACAGTTTTAGTCTCCTTATTTAAGGAAGAACGCACACATGTTGCCGTTTTTGTTCAGAACAGGTGTTCTAGATTGATGAGTAGATTGTCTTATGAGATAAGGGTTCAGAAGAGCAGCTGGTGATTTGTTTGAAGTTCATAAGATCTTGAATAGTCCTAACAAGATGGATATAGAAAGGATATTTACTCTTTTGGGCGAGTCTAGAATTAAGGGATACAATTTTAAAATTAGGGGTCACCCTAGTAGTATTCAGATGAAATGAATTATTTTATTTCAAAGGATTCTGAAACTTTGGAACTTTCTGCCTCAGAAGGTACAGAGCAGGGTAATTGAACACTTTAAAGATAGAGGTACATCGATTCTTGTTAGGCAAGGGAATCAAAGGTTGTTGAAGATAGACTAGATGTTGAATTCAAACCATAATCAGATTAACAACAACTGTATTAAAAGACAAAGCAGGCTCAAGGACTTGAACGGCCTAATCCTAACTTATGTGCTTGTATGTTCTACAGTGTTTAATACAGTGCTGTATTTGACATGTCCACAACACCAAATCCTGTTCCCAAATGGCTCAGAAAAATCATATTGTTCAACTTGTTTCCAAAACCTGAACAGATATGTTTTGTCTGATTATTCTTTATCGACATGACTTAATTATGAAGTACACAACTTACACAGAACGATCAATGACTATTGTTGCAGTCTCTGCATACATGGTTCAGCATTTACTTTAACTGACCCAGTACCAATGTTCCTTCACTAAACTTTTCCCACAAAATGGACAAAATTCCATTCTTTTCCTCTTAATTCTTTCATTGGATATGGACATCACTAGCCTGGATAATATTTGCTGCCATCCTTAATTGCCCCAAATTAGTACCTTGCTAGGCCATTTCAGAGGCAGAACTAACGATTCAAATCCAATTACTCTTCCTCAGACTCTAAACATTGACTCTGCTTCTCTCTTTACCTCTGTTGCCAGTCCTGCTGAGTTCACATTTCACTGCTATCCAAAGGAATTGGACTCCTGATCCATTCTTGTCAACTTTCTTAGCACAACTCTACCAAACATACTGCAAAGTTGTGGGTGTTGATTATTATATCTACTTCTAATAAAATTGCTATTGATGAGCAAACCCTTGTCCAGGTTATGCTGGAGAAATGAATGCAACTTTATGCCAAAACGTAAATTAAACGTTATAGAAACTCTTACTAATGGCAAACCGTCAAAGGAAACATTGGCCTAGATGTTCCAGTAAATGATCAAGGACAAAAGATAAAAAAAAATGGCCAATCTCAAATTAACAGGATATCATAAGTGATAAAAACTGATAAATGAGACATTGTAACGCGAGTAAATTTTGCCTACAATATGCAATTCAGTTCACCATTTAATGACACTTGGCATTATAAGAAACAGTGAAAAAGAGGTTTCAAACAGCTACAATGATCTAAACACATTCCCTCTAGTCCCTTATTCATCCTTGGGATGTGTCAACTTCCACAGGTATGAGATCAGCTTTTCTGTGCCAACACCGATGGTGACTCTATACCATTTCTCTCAAATCCTTTATCACCTGACTATTTGTTTGAAATTTTCTCTTAGGTGAATCACAACTTCCTCAATATCAATATTAGAAGAATAAAGCAATTGGCTTGCACAACAAATGACTTATTTGACACTGAATTTCTTTGGCCATTGTTTCAAACTGAACAAGAGCTTTTGAAACCTTGTAGTCTTGTTCTACCCAAAGAGCAGCATTAAAGCATCATAATGAAGGGGTTTAAATTCACCCCTCGACACTGCCCACTTAATCCATCTCAGTTCCTTAAGTCACATTCACATACCTTGAAGTAACAAAAACATGACTGCACATAACACTCAAGTGCTAAGTTACCACCTTACATCCCTCCAGAAAGACCAACTTCTTAAAGCTCTGCTGCACGTATCTTGTTCTGCAGGCCTTCAATGCCATTTTTTTTTCTATATAGATATTTTTATTAGAGATTTAACATTTTTACAAGTTTACAAAAATAAACAAAACTCTCAAATACAAACAGTGATATACAATTAAATCAAATATACAATAGCCAAAATTTAACAAAAGAAAAAGTACCGAGAAAGAAAAAAAAAACAAAACTCAACTGTCTACTAATCTAACCTACAACTAACCAGAGTGTATATTTAAGTCTCTTACATGCTCGGAATGTGCTAACATCAAATGTAATAAAACCCGTATTCGTGCGGGATTCCTCTCCTAAGGGGCCCCGGACCAGCCAGGTTTGTAACCTCAATTAAATAAAAGCCCTTGTTAGGATAGGCAAAATATCTGTATTTATGTAATTCAAGAAAGGCTGCCATATTTTATAAAATAATTCGGTCTTTCGGTGCACCATATTTGTAAGGAAGTCAAGGGAATACATTC
Organism: Chiloscyllium plagiosum; assembly: GCF_004010195.1. NCBI lineage: Eukaryota > Metazoa > Chordata > Chondrichthyes > Orectolobiformes > Hemiscylliidae > Chiloscyllium > Chiloscyllium plagiosum. Next base: position 86,815,457 of record NC_057714.1, on the reverse strand, counting down.
CATAATTAATCTGTGCCAATTTGAAAGTCCAGGGGGACCCTCAGCCACCCAGTTCACCAAAATATTTTTCCTTGCACAGAAAGAAAGAATAGAAAATAGTCTCTTCCCGTACATGTCCAGGGAGGGAAAGTTCGAAAAGCCCAAAAGGAGAGATACAGGGTCCACTTTAATTTCCGTTCCTAAAATTTCTGTCAGGGTACTTGCTACTTTAGTCCAATATCTACGGATCTTATGACAGGTCCATAAGCAATGTACAAGAGTGCCCACCTCTATTTTGCACTTGGGACACATTGGAGATGCTCCTGCCTGAAATTTTGCCAATCGAACCGGTGCTATATGGGCCCTATGAAGTATCTTCAGCTGGATAGCCTGGGTTCTGTTACAAATAGTAATTCTTCTAGCATTTTCCCAGATATCATTCCACGTTTCTGTGGAGATTTCTAGTCCCAGATCCTGAACCCATGTTTTAAGCAGATTA
>NC_057714.1:86776538-86811012 GCF_004010195.1 Chiloscyllium plagiosum | reverse complement strand
AACATGATCTTGGATCCTTTATAGATCATAGCTTGGGGGTCTTTTCCAAGATTTCTAGAAGCTTCTAGGAGTATCTGCCTCTCCCTATAGCTCTGCAGCCGGAACATGACCGGGCGTGGGTGCTGGTTCGAGCCGGGCCCGCGTATTGCGACCCGGTAGGCCCATTCCACGCTTACCTGGCCTGATCCAGCTTCCAGATTTAAAAGCTGTGGCAGCCACTGCTCGATTATCGAGGTCGTCAATGTAATTTTCTAAGGTCCGGACTCGCTGTTCGAGAGTCCGGACCTGATCCACGGCCGATTGCGCTGTAGTTTCGGAGGTTGCGGCCTTTAACTCTGCCCCTCCAACTCTGCCCTCGATTTCCTCGATGTCTCGGTTGTGCTTCTGCAGCGCGGCCGAGAGTGAGTCCCATCGATTTCGGGATTCTTCGATAAAAGCGTCAATCTTCACATCCAGTTTGGAGATCATTTCCACAAGGCTTGTCACTGTAGGTAATTCCCCGGAGGCGGCTGTGGACACCTCAGCTGGAGAGGGTGGGGGAGGGGTTCCTGCTTGCTGAGAGCTGCGGGCTCCCTTCCCTTTGGTCATTTTTACTAAATATTAGATTGTTTAAATGTAATACTAAGCAACTAATTAAATTAAACAGCTATTATGAATGATTTGGTGAGTGTGGTGGGGGTGGGTGACCCACTTTACCCAAGTCTTGGGAGGAGCACTATAGACTCAGACTTGCTGGGTCGCCGCCATCTTGGATTCCCCCCTCTCAATGCCATTCTTAATTAGCTCTATTGACTTCCTCTCTACAGGCTGACATCTTGTTTCTATAATCTTCTTTGGCCATGTTTCACTTGTCAAATTGTTCCATTATTTACATTCCCTTCCCTGCTGCTTTATCATTGGCTGCAGAGCCTTGAACTGATGAAACGTGAGAGGCCTGAACAATATATAGATGCTGTTAGACTTGCTGAGTATTTCTAGCATTTGTTAATTCTATTCTTTAGCATCGACTGTCCTACTTTACAGAACTTCCTCCTTTAGTGCCATAAATCTCTATAATAACCCAACTATTCCAATCTTTTAATTACACCTCCTTCCAATTTCTCCCTTCCCATTTATGTATTCTTGGAGCTTTAACATTTTTGACAAAATTAATTCAAATGCTTTGTTTTATTTGAATACCAAAAGTATTTATGTAACAGTTTTAAATCCTTGGCATAGATTCTCCATAGCAGACAAATTGCATTTGAAATCTAAATCACACGTTAAACAGCAAATACAGAAACCAATGTCTGCAAAGCGAAGTCTCAAAAGCAGCAATGAGTTGAATTGTTATTCTTTAATGTTACTGATTAAGAGCAGGGCTGTTGACAGGGTCACTTGACACATCTCTGCTCTTTTCTGAACAGTATTACAGATCGTTTACATCAACTCAAACAGGAGAGAAGGCCTTGATTTAGCATATTTCACCTGGAACGCAGTATTTCTGACAATGAAGCACTCCCTCAGATCAACATTGCAGTGTTAGCTGAAATTGCTTTCAATTTGAGGAAGAGAGTTTGAACCATGGTCTGTTGAACTAGTTGCTCCACCAGAGTCAGATTTGCATGCCTAACTTCGCAGTGAACTGGACAAGAAATTGATGGATACAACAGTAAGTTAGGACTCGCAGGTACTTAACCCCTTCCACTGGTCCATTTCAGCAATCTAACCATACTTAGATTAAGTAGCATGGATGAATTATCAGAGACATTATCATTTAGAAAATACTGAAAACCTTAGCTACAGATGCAAATTGCTATGATTCTAAAATAGTCTAGAAAAGCAGGGAAAACAATTATACTTCATATTGGTCTTCATTATTTTGAGTATATTTTAATGCTCACTTTGCATTACTAGAAAGACTACAAACATTCTAAACACACACTAATCATGACCAGCAACTAATAATGCTGGTAAACAAAGGCTAATTATCAACTTCTGATCACCAATTTTGCAAGATCCAGTTGCGCAATTTGCATACCTCTTTACCTTTACTTGCAAGTGATAAATCATAAATTTCCCAACCCTACATTAATCAAAAACCTTTTAAAAAAAACAATATTCCATGCAGCAAATAACAAGCAAAGCATCTCGGGGAGGCAAAACATTAAACCTTTTTAATCTCTCAAACACTGTGCATCATTTTCTTCATGAGAGTGTAACGTACAATTGATGTAATGTCGTTTAACACGATTTCTATCACTGTTTCTTTGCTTATAATACCAATTTGAAAATGCTTTAAGACAGCAGCACTCTCTTCACAGTGATTCTTCATATTCAAAGCCCTGTTAAAATATTCTTTTTATTTTCCCACCAAAAAAGAACTTAACATGCCTTTGAATGATTTGCCCAAACAGCTGTGATTTTTTTTTATAAGCTCAATAACATTTAGTTTGTTTAAAAGGAGGTGGCAACACGGGAATATCTTTTTGATGCAAATACCAATTTCTATGTGCTCTACCTCATTAACCATAAAAAAGAACACTACCTCACTGCTTCACAGAAGAATCGTTAGCAAAGGTCTTTTGTAGGGCTCAGAGCACAAGCATTTTATTCAGCCAGTTCAACACCAGGCATGGGCCAATGATGTTGGGCTGAAAGATCTGCATTGAGCTTCGTGATGATTGTGATCACGTAGTCCAGGCTGATACTCCAGTGCAACACTGAAGAGTTGCTCTACTGTTCGAGACACTGTTGTTCAGAAGAGACCTTAAAGAAAGATTCAGTCTCTGCCTGAAGTTTTCATGACACAATTACAAGAAACCAGAATGTTTTCCTGATATCCTGAACAAAAGTATTTCTTTGACCAAAATCATCTTTGAAAAGAGAGTTAAGCCTGAGCAGCAAGCATAAAAGAGTAATGTACATCGCTAGATGGGTAGTGAGAGGGGTAGCTTCTTTTAAAAAAAAAACTTAATTTTAGCTGTACACATAACCAGCTTTCTGCTGGAAGACTTTGCATTTCTCTCAAAAGATCAGAGGCCTGAAAAGTAAACTCTGCTCCTCTTGCCACAGATGCTGCTAGATCTATAGAAAAGAATCATAAAAGGATTATAGCTCAGGTAAATCATGCGTCAGCTTTCTGCAAGGGCAACTTAGCTGGCCCCACTCCCTAACCTTTCCACATAGCCTTGGAAGCATTCTTTATTTATGTGCTTAACTTATAACCTTTTGAAAGTCTCAACTGAATCTGCCTCCACCAGATTCTCAAGCAATACACTGTAGATTCTTATCACTTGCAACATAAAATATTTATTTATATCAATGTTGATTCTTTTACCAATCATCTTACACCTTTGTCCTTACACCTCTCAACTCTCATCATCCCTTGGTACATACTCTGTCAATACCCCATATTATTGTGAATGCTTCATTTAGAGTTCTTCTGAGATTTTCCCAGCATACATAATGTTGATTACCTTGCACTTCAAGATGTTGGAAGTCATGATAGAGCATAAACATCCTAAGATACACTGCAGTGGTGGATACAGAGGGCCTTGTAACTTGATAGAGCTAGACTAGTATGAGAGATGGTAGCTGAAGTGGTGTAGGAGAATGTAAAGGGCGCAGAGAGACTTATAGAGGCAGAGATGCTCTTGAGAATTAAACAATAGTTGCTCTCCCCACACCACTATAGTGTTGCAGAACCAAAATAGACAACAAAAATTATTGTAATTTTGAAGTCAAATGATTTCCATCGTCATCTCCAAAGACACTTGCAGCTCATTGTTTGTTCCTGTATTTCTCAAGTTAATGGACCGCTTAAGAAGCCTTCCATAGTTTCCTTTCTCTACTTGTATCTCACACCAACAATACCAGATACCTGCCTACTCCTTACTTGTTCTTGCCTCAATTTCCTGACATTTTACCTCCTGTGAGACTGTCATCTCAAAATAACTACTTCCAAATTTGTCACTATTCCAATTTCTCCTTAAGCTATCACCTAAACCACCTATCATTTCTCCTGTAAAGGTCACTAACTTTACTACTTGCTAAATTTTTTTATGAAACCTATGGTCCCTATTCTGACATTATCCAACCCCACAGGTGACCATTACTGTCAAGCTACAGGGCTGAAACCTCACAGTAATGCATGCAAAGTACCGACAGTGTACATTTCCCCATTTTAGTTACTACATATTATTTATAATTACAAAACAGAAATTTCATTTTCCTTACTGATGAAATAGGATTACCTTAGGGTTACTTCTTCCACTGATACTATCCAGATCCAAAAACATGTCTAAGTCACAGCCCATCTTCCCAAAATTATTTACGGATGATCCAAATGGTTTAACTGAGCATTCAGGAAAGTAAGCAACCGCAATGTCCTTCACGAGGGAGCACACAAGGAATCGAAGACGTGCATTCTCTTCTGTAAGCTGGTATTCTTTGCAGATTGTGTATAATTGCTCATCTATCTAAGAAAGAAAAAGTAAAGAAGCAAACATTAAACTAACTACCCTCAGAAAATAGTCCAAAGTTGCAAACTTTGATGGATTTATAAAATAGTTTTTTTGCTGTAACCTGACAAGTAAATCTGGTATTATTTCTCAATCATTTCTGAATTGAAATAAAACTGACTACTTTCTCAGCCAAGCTATTGTAATTACATGACTAAGATGTAATAAATAAAATTACACAACAATCTAAGCCAATTATTAGTGAAAGGAACTTCTAACAAAAGATACTTTCATAATTTAATGAAAGAAATATAATACTAAGCATTCATACTGCTGTTGTTAGGCCTACTGATAATACAATCGGTTTTATTTCTTTTCACTTCCCTTATTTGTCCTCCTAAGTTTACAGATCTGCGTTTTACAGACATATGCAAGATATGATTTGTCTTGTTAGCATGCAAACAACACTTTTCACTGTACCTCGGTACATGTGACAATAATAAATCGAAATAAATCTGCTGCAGAGTTCCAAGAACTTAGGTTGCCTCTTGTACTTCACCCAAGTGATCATGTTATAGTAGGTCTATGCTATACTTTGGCTTAATCTTAAGACGTGTTTTTACCAAGTCATGGGATGTGGAAGTCGCTGATTGGGCCTGCATTTATTGCTTATTCCTAGTTGCCCCTGAGAAGATCGTGCTGAGCTCCATTCTTGAACCACTGCAAGAAATCAGTTAGGTTTTCTACTCCTGACTGCTGGAATTGCCATTGGATAAATAACCTCTGCAGGATAAAATTGGATTTGGCTATGATTTTGGTGATACTGAATCATCAACGAACATTAAGTATTGAGACCTGTATACGACATGGCCACGAAGATCGGGAAGCATCACAGATTCTTGGAATTCTGGAGCAGTTGTGTCACCTCAGGAGAAAAATAAATGTTGTAAGAAGAAACAAAGACTATCATATTATGAGTAGGCCTACTAACAATAGTGAGTTTCCTTAGTTATGAAAACATCTTTCATCAGAAGCTCACTGCACAGTGGCACAGTGGTTAGCACTGCTGCCTCACAGCGCCAGAGACCCGGGTTCATTTCCCGCCTCAGGTGACTGACTGTGTGGAGTTTGCACATTCTCCCAGTGTCTGCGTGGGTTTCCTCCGGATGCTCCGGTTTCCTCCCACAGTCCAAAAATGTGCAGGTCAGGTGAAGTGGCCATTGTAATTGCCCGCAGTGTTAGGTGAAGGGGTAAATGTAAGGGAATAGGTCTGGGCGGGTTGCGCTTCAGCGGGTCGGTGTGGACTTGTTGGGCCAAAGGGCCTTTTTCCACACTAAGTAACCTAAGTAATCAATAACGAATGACTTAGATGTGGTGTAATTTTATTTATTGCACCTTAGGCATCGAACCACAATAGTTTGGTCAAAAATGCAGTCCACCATCCAAGTATGGAGAGAAAAAACTAACTGTACTGCAGGCTGTTTTCTAATTGAGCAGAGTTTAAAAAATCTTCACATTCCCATCATTACCAATCCTAATAATACTGATTTAATAGTGCTTCAAGTACAAAAGATAAATTAACCAAAAAGACATTAGATTAAGCCACATAAACAGATATTGCTGGAAAATCTGGCAGCATGTGGACAGAAATCAGGAGTTAACATTTTAGGTCCAGTGACCTTTGGTTCTCTCCACAAAGGCTGCTGGACCTGCTGAAAATTTTCAGCAATTTCTGTTTCTATTTCAGATTTCCAACATCTGCAGTTCTTGTGTGTTTTATTTCTAAATATTACATTAAGATTTACTTATGAAATAGAAAAAGGACATTTAGGCCTTTGAGCCTGCTCTGCAAAAATCATAGCTACTCTTCTACATCAACTCCACATTTCCACACTTTCTATTTATCACTTGTCCATTGGAAGCCAAACATTTATCAATTGTTGCCTTGAATATATTCAACGACTGTACACCCACATCTCTCTGATTGAGAATTCAAAAGATCCACAATTCTTGGAATGAAGGAACTTTGCATCTCATTCTTAATTCTTATTCTGAGATGATGATGATCCAGGTTGTAGACTCCCCAGCTAGGGGAAATATACTCCAAGAACTCAAAACGTAGGAGAAGACCAGACGGCCCATCAAGGCTGCTCAACTTTTCGATATAATTGAGCTGATCTAAGGATGCAAGCCCAACTATCTGCCAGTTCACCATACCCTAATTTTCAAGGTGAAAATCAGTCTATTCCAGCCTTAACTATGTTCAATATGGCGCAGCTACAACTTTCTGGGGAAGAATTATATCACAGCCTTTTGAATTAAGTTATTTGTCTCCATCTCTGCTCTTAATAATCAATTTCTTATCCTGATAATGTGCCCCCATGATTTTGTTTCTGTGGTCATTGTATATGCCATCAAGCCCATTCAGAATCTCTTATGTTTCAGTGAGATCACCTCTCAAATCTTCCAAACTCCAGAGAATGTAGGATGAATTTATTTAGCCTCATGTCACAGCATAAACCTCTCATCCCAGGAATAACAAAGTGAACCTTTGTTGTACTCAGATGTGGTCTCATCAAAATCCTACACATTTAATTGGTGTACCTGCATGCTAACTTACTGAATTCATTGTTCAAGCACACCCAAATCTCTCTGAACAACACAACTTACGTTGCTCACTTTTTGAAAAATTGTTTTACCCTCCTTACAACCAAAGTGAATTCATACTTCCTTACATTTCACTCCACCTCACTTCATCTGTCTATATCCCTCTGTTGCTTTCATGTTCTCATTTGATTCTGTTGAGCCCAATAAGAATGTTATGATTCAATCAGATCACCCCTCATTCTTCCAAATTCCATGGAATATATTGGACGATTTCCTCATCACAACTAACATTCTTTGATACATTCCCTTCATCCTTAAGGAAGGAGACAGAAATTACATATAGTAGTCTACGTATGTGCTGGCCAAGATGCTATATATAATTACATAAGACTACTTCACTTTTTTCAATCCCTCCAATTCTGTTGTAATAAAAACTAGCTTGCCATTTGGTTTCTGATGGATTCCTGTATCTGCACGTTAACTTTCTGTGATTCAAGGTCAATTAGGTCCCTACGAATACCAAAATTTGCTGGCTTCTCACAATTTTCAAGAAAATTTTTATCTGCTAGCTTTCTTCCCAAAGTAGCCAACTTTACATTTCAAAATAGTAAATTCAAAAACAGAAATGCTCCACCCACAGCATGGCAGTGATCAAAAAATTTCAATGTTATCATATTATAGTGGTCAAGTAGATATGTTTCATTCTTTCAAGGTTAAACAAAATCTCATGGTATTTAGCAATCTGATGGAAAACTTACACTCTCTGTGCCAGAAAGCTTCCGGAAGAGTTCATTAAGAGGGATAACAGATTGTTTAAGGCATGATACTGAAGGCTGTGCAGCAGAAAGATCCCTAGGATGGTTATTTACCAAGCTGAAAAAACGAGATTTGAATGGAATGGCACATTCATGCTGAAGGCTTGGGATACTAGAAAAGCTTTTGAGCATTCCTATACTGTCCTTATCAGCAAACTCCACCACTGCATAAATACCCTGTGGAGAAGAAAAAAGAAATTAATTAAAATTAAAATAACTTACATATATTATCATAAAACAATTAGTTAAACAATGAAGAAATTTCCTATATTTTAATATAATGACTATGATAAACAATTCAGTGATCACATACCATAAGTGGATAAGACCTAAAGGCCACTGTGAAAAAAGGGTGCACACGTAAACTCAATATTCATAAGAGCAGTGTACATTACAGATATCAAATGTCTTTATAAGCAGTTTTCAAAAGCCAATATTGAGGTGCAAAACATACTACTTCTTTAATGGAAAACCACATCCATTGTACCCACAATGCAAATTCTGTGACCCAATTTAATAAATTTGCGGTCACTAGTTCACATTTTAAAAAAACTGTCATTCTATGAAGATTTAAGCCTTAGGGCTATGCAAGATGCTTACAAACACATATACATCAACAGAGATAAATTGTATTGCTCTAAATCTAGCCTGTCTGAAACCAAAACTTAGCTTGGGATTGACAATTAACCATCGTCTCAGCGAAGAAGGCCACTGCACCAGTTCTAACATAACTGGCTTTGCACTGCAATTATGAAAACTACAGTTAAGAGTGCAGTTGTAATCCCAAATGCGTGCCATAAATTTATCTCCAAGAAGGACAAAAATGCAGTTTAAGTTGCAAGCTCAATTTTCCTTAAAAGTTAAAGTGTAAACATTTAAAATTATGTTCAGTTATTTCTCACTCCTTGATAACATTAATCCATACCTCTTTACTATTTTAACACATATGAGGCTTATGGCTTTCTTTCTCGACACAGAGCTGCATTTCTATGAAATACCAATCATACAATTTTTTAAAATAATAATTCACATTTGTGAATTTACTGTTAGTAAAATGGAGAACACCATTGTTAACTTAAATATCAAGATAGATGGAAAAACTGAATTCTGAAGAAAATAGATGAAATGTTGATTTATCAATATATGTAAAGAGGAGTGGCACTAATGTTTAACAATTCTGATGAAATACCTTTAACCAAAAGGTTATAGTCTAACTTAGAAAAGGTGATTCTATGAAAGGTATATAAAGTATAAGCAAAATGAATTTGCATAGGTCCAATTGTAATGTTAAAAGATTAAATTGTGCTATCTCTCTGGACCATTAATGTAATGTTAAAATGGGTGATATTCATGCAGGCACGTTGATGACTCACTTCATTTGGGCAGCCATTTTCTGCTGTTCTGCTGCTATTGTCAAGTTAAACTCTCATTCAGGCCCTTCCATTCAGATATACGTTCATAGCCACCCCCCACCACCCAGTCAGGTTCGCTTGCGTGATCAACATCTACATTGTCTGGGGAAGCAGCAGAGCCAGAACTTGTTTGCAGGGCCACCCTGAAGCGGAGATATATCACACCTACATTGCCTTTGGGAATCATGGAGTCAGGAAATGGTCTGCATAATGATTCCCCAAGATTAGGGCATTTACATTTGCATTATCTCCAAGGACGATCTCATCCTACCACTGTACTTGGGGTAACATGATTATCGGGCGGGTGGGGGTCACCAGAGTACCTGTGAGCATTACCGACTGACCTGTATTAAGAGGTTGTGTTTTCTTTGCTCAGGGTCTCTTTTGACTCAACTTCACACACCTGCGAGGAGAGTCAAAGGGTCACCTAGCTTGTACAGGCTTTAATAAACTTTAACTGTTTGCAGAAGTTGGTGCGTGCGAATTACATCTCGTGTGTGAAACTGCAGGAAAAAGTGTAACATATTAATCAAAATATGTCACGATGAAGCAAAATTTGAAGTAGTCCAGAATATACATCAGTTGCTGGGAGCAGATATAATCTCTACAAATAAAAGTTGCATATGTTATAATCAACGACTAGATTTAAAGACAATTACATGATCGCAAGAGATGGAAAAAGAGACAGGGGTGCAAGGAGGGAAAGATAGGTTTCAAGAGGGAATTTTGAAGCATGGACAGTTGACAGTATGATCACAATGGTGGGGCAATTGAATTCAGGAATAATCCAGAGACCATTTAGGAAGGTACAGACATGCTGGATGTAGTAGAGTTGGAGTTGATTAGGGATAGAGAAGAGCATGGACATGGGGGACTTAACAGCAGTAATAAAGATTTTACAGTCAAAATCTATATTTGGATACATACTGATACATTTAACATTCAGGCTTTGGTTTTACAACACTTACAAAAGTTTCATAGAAGAAATATTTATTGATTGCCCCATAGCTTGATATGTACTTGTAGAATTTCTTTTCACTGATATTAGGAGGACAGCTGATCAAAATGGTCCGTTCTGCTTGTTCGTGCCTTTCTGCTTGCAATTCAGAAAATGTCTTTATCGAAATTTTCTCAGTTAAATCTGCAAAAATGACATTGGTGAGTGCTCAGAGAAATCAAGTATATTAATGTTTTCATGGATGTCAAAAAAACAAAGTGGTTAACTTATGGAATAAATTGTACTCTCAATTGCACAAACTCATTCATGCAAGATCTGTTTCCCATACAGCCCCCTTGCTGTTACTTTTTTCAACATAAACTGGCAAATGACTTTAGTTTAAACATTTTAGCAACGTTAGACACTAGACAAATTAGAAGAGAACATATTTGCTTGTAATTATATATAGTGTGATTTCACTCAAGACACTAAATTCTTGTTTCCTTTCTTACTGATCAGTACCAAGTGGTTACAAAGCTTACAATAAAATGGTAAATTAAATGAGTTGATGCTTATGCTTCATTTACACCATACTTGAAAATTAGAACATCTACTAACATATGGATCAATAAAACAGCCCATGATGGGAGAGAAGCTTCACAAATCTGCAAACAGACAAAACTCATCTGATGAGAAAAGACCTATTTAAATATTAGCTGAAGTTAAGACTAGCAATATTATTAGTAAATCAAAAGTATTTCAAATAATGCTACCGTAAAAATACTTATTGATACATTTATTCAATGATAACATTCAGAAAAGCCCTCCTTAGTGTACTTCTAAATTACACTAGCATTAAGGAAATAATATTAGTTACATATTATAAAAGCTTGGATGGAATTTAATTTCGAAATAATCAACTTCACACTTTACAAAATTGAGATGTTTAAGATAAAGTGATTTATTGTGGTACTAGTTACTGTAAACATCACCTTGAATTCTTTCACACGTATCTTTCTCAGTGGAATGATGCCTGACTGGGAGAGGGATACTTTGGTCCCCTTAACCCAAATTGTCATTTGCAAGTACAAACTCAGCAAGTGCACTCAATGTTTAGGAGAGGTAAAAGGCATATTATTGTAATTGCGTGACACAAGAACCTGGGTAGTAGAAATGAACTCAGTTCATTCTCCTGTGCTAATATAACAGATTCTGAATTAAAATAAAAGCATCTTTAGGTTTAGGTTTACTTGCTGAGCTGGCAGGTTTGTTTTCAGACATTTCATCACCATGCTACGTAACATCATCAGAGAGCCTCTGGTAAAGCACTGGTGTTCTGTCCATTTACTGTTGACCATTTACCAAGCTCTAAGAAAAAGAACCGGAAATGATAACATCCACTGTTACAGACCAAGACACAAATAGAAAGTGGGACAAAACACCAGCACTTCACTGGAGGCTCAGTGATGATGTTACCTAGCATGGTGGTGAAACGTCTGAAAACAAACCTGCCAGCTCAGTAAGCAAACATACAACCTGAACCTCAACCTGAGCTAATAATCTTCTCAAAAAAAAAAATCGCAAAAGCACCTTTCTTTGGAAGATGTTAAATTAAATGAAAACTTCAACAGCAGATTATAAACAGGCCAGAAATCCCCCTCATGTTCACAATCTATGCAAAATTTATAATTTTTTCCAACAAAATAGAATGCAGGAAACAAGTGAATACAAGTTAAAGAAACATTGTGACCAAACCATACAGTGGACCCCCATTGGCAGCATAGCCTTCAATTGACCCAGGCTATCTCATTTCCCTCAAAATCTCAAACGTGGCACCTTTAAAATCATCTGGAAAACATGATTTTAGCTGTGCTTTTTGTCAGCTTCTATATGGTCTTTGACAAGCATCATGAGTCTTTTACTGAAAGGAGCTTTTTGATAAGCACAGTGACTATGTATTGAAAAGAGGCCATTTAAGTCCTTACTCGAATTTGTGACTGTATTCCTGCAAATCATGATTTTAAGTGAAACTTTGATATCCATGAGGGTCAACATTAAAACTGCAATGAGGTTCTGCAGGATCTTATCTGAACAAAGGATAAATCATTACATTGATAAATTTAAAACAAAAACAGCAGCATTAATGGAGAGAAATCAGAATTAACATTTAGGGTCCAGTGACCCTTTTCAGAACATGTTGAATACTGATCTGAAGAATTCTGGTCATTAAGCATGCTCCGCACTCCTTGATCCTCTAAGTTGTAACCTCTCCCTCAAATAATAACAGAAGCTCAGGGTCATTTTTGCAGACAAAATGCAGTTGTTCAGCAAAGCAGTCACCTAGTCGGCATTTTATCTCCCTGATATAGAGGAGACCGCATTATGAGCAGCGAGTACAGTAAACTAGATTGAGTGAAGTGCAGGAAAATTACAGCTTCACTTATAAGGTGTATCCAGAGCCAAAGACAGTGAGGAGGGAGGAGGTAAGCAGGCAGGTGTTGCACTCTATTTGGATGCATCACAGCGTGGTATGGCAACTGCTCTTCCTCAGACTGCAAAAAACTGCAGAGAGCCATGAACACAACTCAGTCCATCACGCTAATCAGTCTTCCACCCATTGAGTCAAGAGTGTGGTGCTGGAAAAGCACAGCAGGTCAGGCAGCATCCGAGGAGCAAGAGAATCAAAGCTTTGGGCAAAAGCCCTTCATCAGAGCACCTGGACAACCCGTGCCGGTCAGTTACCCACCCTCGATCTCTTTATTTCCAACTACCGGCAGGCCATTGACTGCTTCATTCTGTCCACCTCCATCACCCACTCCAACCTCTCACCCTTGCAATGCGCAGCCCTCCACTCCAATGCCAACCTCACCAGCAAACCAGCAGATAATAAAGGGGGGTTTGGGGGGGGGGGGGGGGGGGGGGGATGCAGTGGTAGTTTGGCGCACTGACTTCTACACTGCTAAAGCCAGGGGCCATCTCAAAGACATCTTGTCCTACTGACCCCTCAACCACGATCTCACCTCCCATTGCCAAACTATCATCTCCTAGACCATACACAACCTCATCACCTCAGGGGATATCCAACCCACAATTTCCAATCTCGTAGTTGTGGAACCCTGCACCGCCTGGTTCTACCTACCCAAGATCCACAAGCCTGACTACCCCAGCTGACCCATCGTCTCAGCCTGCTCCTGCCCCACCAAACTCATCTCCACGTACCCTGATACTGTCCAATCACCCATTGTTCAGGAATTCCCCACATACGTTCATGACACCATCCACGCACTCCGCCTCCTCCAAGACTTTTGTTTCCCTGGCCCCCAAAGCCACATCTTCACCATGGACATCCAGTGCCTATACACCTCCATCTGCCATGACCAAGGCCTCCATGCCCTCCATTTCTTCCTCTTCTGATGTGCCCACCAGTAGCCTTCCACTGACACACTCATTTTCTTGGCTGAACTGGTCCTCACCCTCAATAATTTCTCCTTTGAATCCACCCACTTCCTCCAGACGAAAGGGTTGGCCACAGATACCCACATGGGCCCCAGTTACGCCTGTCTCTTTGTGGATTACGTGGAACGGTCCATCTTCCGCACTTACAACGGCACCATTCCCCACCTTTTCTTCCACTACACTGATGACTGTATCAGCACCACCTCGTGCTCCCACGAGGAGGGTGAACAGTTCATCAACTTCACCAACACATTCCACCCCGACCTTAAGTTCGCCTGGACCACGTCAGACACCTCTCTCCCACTCCTGGACCTCTCCATCTCCATCAATGGTGACCGACTCAACACGGACATCTTCTACAAACCCACCAACTCCCACAGCTACCTGGACTACACCTCCTCCCACCCTGCCTCCTGTAAAAATGCTAACCCTTAGTCCCAATTCCTCCGCCTCCACTGCATCCGCTCCCAGGAGGACCGATTCCACTGCAGAACACACAAAGTTGTCCTCCTTCTTTAAAGACCGCAATTTCCTCTCCCACGTGGTTGATGATGCCCTCCAGTGCATCTCATCCACTTCCCGCACCTCTGCCCTCAAGCCCCAACTCTCCAATCACAACAAGGACAGAACCCCACTGGTCCTCACCTTCCACCCCACCAGCCTCCGTATACATCACATCATCCTCCGCCATTTCTGCCACTTATAAACAGACCACACCACCAGAGGTATATTTCCCTCCCCACACCTATCCGCTTTCCGTAAAGACCATTCTCCCCCCCATCTCCATCAAGCCACCCTCCCCTCCCAGCACTTGCCCCTGCTACTGCAGGAATTGCAAAACCTGCACCCACACCTCCCCCCCCTCACCTCACCCCAAAGGAGCCTTCCACATCCATTAGAGTTTTACCTACACATGTCATTTACTGTACCCTTTGCTCCCGATGCAGTCTCCTCTACAATGGGGAGACAGAACGCCTACTTGCAGAGCACTTCAGAGAACATCTCCAGAATTCCTGATGAAGGGCTTTTGCCCGAAACATCAATTCTTCTGCTCCTTGGATGCTGCCTGACCTGCTATGCTTTCCCAGCACCACACTCTTGACTCTAATATTCAGTCCTCACTTTCACGTAGTTGACTTCCAACTATTGACTCCATTTATACTTCTCTATGCCTTGGGAAAGCAAACAACATAATCACAGGCCCCTTCACTCCAGTCATGTTAATTCCCATCTCTCTCTCTGCACCTACTCTTCAGTTGTAATGTTGTATTCTGCACTCTGTTCTACTACCCTGAAGCACTTTGTATGGTACAAACTACCTGTATAGTACACAAACCAATGCTTTTCACTGTATCTTGATTCACATGACAACAACAAAATCAATCAACAGGGGTGCATGGTATTGTTGGGAGTCGAGGATGAGTAGACCAGAGTGTCCCAGAAGGTTTGGTTCCTGCTAAACGCTGACAAGGGAGGGAAGGGGAATACATGCCTGGTGGTGCCACCCCATTGGAAGTGGCAGAAATGGCGGCTTCTAATTAAGGTGCTGGCTACTTCAACACACCACCGTGATCCCTGGCAACATTTCTGTCTCAGACCTGCAGCAGTGCTCCAATGAGGCTTACTATGTCATCTTCTGCTTGGGGACCCTGCAGCTTTCAGGATTCAATATTGAGTTCAATAATTTTAGAACCTGAACACCTTTCTATGTCTTTCACCCACCCCACATTTCATGTGTTGTCATGACACGGACTGATTTTTGTACAGCCAACCCATTTTCACCTACTTATGGTCCCCAATACAAGCTCTTCTTTCTCCCTAGCATACTATCATCCATTAGAGTCATTGAGGTGTACAGCACAGAAACAGACCCTTCGTTCCAACCCATCCATGCCAACCAGATGTCCCAACCCAATCTAGTCCCACCTGTCAGCAGTCAGTCCACATCCCTCCAAACCCTTCCTATTCATATACCCATCCAAAAGCCTTTTAAATGTTGCAATTGTACCAGCCTCCACTATTTCCTCTGGCAGCTCATTCCATACACGTATGTACCATCTTCTGTGAAAAATTTGCCTCTTAGGTCTCTTTTATATCTTTTCCCTCTCACCCTAAACCTATGTCCTCTAGTTCTGGAGTCCCTCACCCCAGGGAAAATACTTTGTCTATTTATCCTACCCATGCCCCTCATGATTTTATAAACCTCTAAAACCTCTACAAGGTCACCAGGAAGGAGACCAGAATTGCACACAATATTCCAACAGTGGCCTAACCAATGTCCTGTACAGCCACAACATGACCTCCCAACTCCTGTACTCAATACTCTGACCAAAGGAAAGCATTCCAAATGCCTTCTTCACTATCCTATCTACCCGCGACTCCACTTTCAAGGAGGTATGAACCTGCACTCCAAGGTCTCGGTTATTCAGCACTCCCTAGGACCTTACCATTAAGTGTATAAGTCCTGCTAAGATTTGCTTTCCAAAAATACAGCACCTCGCATTTATCTGAATTATACACCATCTGCCACTTCTCAGCCCACTGGCTGTCCTGATCAAGATCCTGTTGTAATCTGAGGGAACCGTTTTCGCTGTCCACTACACCTCCAATTTTGGTGTCATCTGCAAACTTACTAACTGTACCTCTTATGCTCACATCCAAATCATTCATATAAATGACAAAAAGTGGACCCAGCACCGATCCTTGTGGCACTCCACTGATCACAGGCCTCCAGTCTGAAAAACAACTCTCCACCACCACCCTCTGTCTTCTACTTTTGAGCCAGTTCTATATCCAAATGGCTAGTTCTCCCTGTATGCCATGAGATCTAACCTTGGTAACCAGTCTCCCATGGGGAATCTTGTCAAACACCTTACTGAAATCCATATAGATCACAGCTACCGCTCTGCCCTCATCAATCCTATTTGTTCCTTCTTCAAAAAACTCAATCAAGCTTGAGACACATGATTTCCCATGCACAAATCCATATTGACTATCCCTAATCAGTCCTTGCCTTTCCAAATACATGTACATCCTGTCCCTCAGGATTCACTCCAACTTGCCCACCACGGACGTCAGGCTCACTGGTCTATAGTTCCCTGTCTTCTTCTTACCACCTTTCTTCAACAGTGGCACCATGTTAGCCAATCTTCAGTCTTCTTTTCACTGCCCAACTGTTGCTCTCTCTCTCTGGGCTCCATCTCCACCTATCCACTCACTTCTTTTCCCTCTCCATCCCAACTTCACTATATATACCACCTTTTTCTAACTACAACCAGTTCTGAGCTCGAAACATTAACTCTACTTTCTCTCCACAAATGCTTCCGGAGTTGCTGAATTTCTCCAGTAATTTCTACTTTTGTTTCAGATTTTCAGTATGTGCAGGTCTTTGTTTTATCTTTATGACCATACTGCAACTCTGGTATTTGTGTACACTCACTTTCCCTGTTATAGTGAGTGGATAATTCACATTCTCTTGTTACTAATGGAAATCACTGAAATTGGATGTAAACCTTGTGATCAGAACTGAGAGATAGGAAGCAGCTAAAAACAATTACTGACTTATTTTTACAGTGAATAATTTTTTTTTTAAAAAAAGTGTTTTGCTATATTGTCCCTTCCAAATAAAAAGCAGGCACAGTTGCAGTTTTTTTGACACACATTCAGAAAAACACATTTAGAAGGCCTACTCATTTTCTTAAATCAATTCAACTTCCCATTATCTTTTGTTATGATTGATATAACATTAACAAACAAAAGCTTCATTTCTCTTCTTACTGGGGATATGCAAGAAAATGAATATGAGTTATGTCAGATCAGCTATGAATGGCACAGCAGGCTTGCGGGGTTGAATGGCCTACTCCTGAGAGAAAGTGAGGACTGCAGATACTGGAGATCAGAGTTGAGATTGGGGTGCTGGAAAAGCACAGCAGGTCAGTCAGCACCTGAGGAACAGGAACTCTTATTTCTCAGTTGTGTTCTCTGAATGATGGAAATATATTTTCAGAATCTGCACCAAAATCAAGCAATTTTACATAGTTACTATGGCTCAATATTTTTTGCTGTAAGGAACATAATTCCAGGTTCTCTAGTGTCCACATTACTGAAGTTCTGTACTGGCAGTTCTAGCTCAGCTAGTTGCAACCACACTTGAGTCAGAGGTTAAAAAATCATAATTCCACATTTCAACTGGCTGGATAACTGGTTTACGATGCAGACTGACATCAGCAGCGTGGGTTTATTCCCCACACTTGCCGAGGTAACCATAAAGGTCCCACCTCCATTTCGCCTGAGGTGTAATGACTCTCAGTTTAAACTCACCCTCCAAGCCATCTCGTTCTAACGAGAAAGTAGCTCTATGTGCACTACCTGCTGCTTCCGCTGCCAAAAGTGTTTAAAAAATTCCAACACGTTTAAGTTCTGAAAAGGAATGATACTGAACAGGAAACATTAATTCCCCTGTTTCTGTCCACAGATTCCATCAAACTTCAGCATTCTGTAAGTTTGTTTTAGGAGACTTCGAATTCAATTGTTGAGTAGAATTTACCCAGTAAGAGACATCAAAGTATTGAACTGAGACATTTCCCGGCTTTAATTAATATTAAAACACTGGTATAAACAGCACTCCCTTCTCCCTTGTCGTCTGAGGGAGCTGACCCTCTGGCCAGGGGATACACAGGGTCAATTTAATCCTGAAAGAGCCGCATCCAAACCAGGCCCGGGCTGACCACACAGGGGTTCTCGAGAGGAGGGACCTTCCTTACCTGACTCCTCGGTACCATCCAGAGCCGGTACGGTTTTGGCCGAGCAGCTCCTGTGGGGGAAGTGGCTGGGTCGAGGCCTGAGACGGAGCCGGAGGCGCCGCCACCACACGGAGGAGGCCATCTTGAGCGGGCCTAGTGCGCCTGCGCAGCCCGCCAGAGGAGGCGCTTCCTTTCGGTGGAAAGATCGAGAATGCCGGGAGAGGGGGTTCGGTGGTGCGGTTGGGGGAGTAGTTGGGGTGAGGGCATAAAGACAGAAAGGAATGGCAGGTCTGGCGGCATATGTGAAAACCGAGTGCAATCTGCTGCTCCGCCCAGTCCCAGCTGACCCTGTGATGCCTGTCATTTCCAGAAAGGGGGATATAAACCGCGGGTAATGGCAGTGCCCTGGCTGCAGCATTGCGTTGGGCTCTTGGGGCATGTTGGTACAGAGTTGGGAGAACCCGTGGAGCTAACGTTGGTAGGGCTATGGATAGGAGTTAAAGATGAGGTTGGGGATTTTGAAGTCGGGGCAGAAACCTGTGATTCAGCCGAAGAAGGTGCATTCACCAGGAACAGGAGAGGCCATTCAGCCCTTCCTCGGATGCTGCCTGCACTGCTGTGCTCTTCCAGCACCACTAATCCAAAATCCATTCAGCCCTTCAAGCCGGTTCCACCATTCGGTGAGTTCATGGTTGATCTGTGGCTGAGCTCCATATACATGCCTTTGACCTATAATCCCACAGCATTTTTGCTTAATAAAAATGTACCAGATTTAAAAGTCAGAACTGACTTTCCATCAACTCCTGTTTGTAGAAGAGAATTCCAAACCGTTACAACCCCTTTTGTGTGTAGAGGTGCTTCTTAATATCTCTTCTGAATGATCTGGCCTTAATTCACAGATTATGTCCCCTAGTTCTAGAATCTCCATTCAGTGAAAATAGTTCTTCTTTATATCTACCCTGTCATTTCATGTTAATATCTTGAATAATTTGATCAGATCACCTTCTAAATTCAGAGATCTGCTCACAATGCTCAACATTGGGTCTAATCAGGGTTTTGTATAACTGCAGAATAACGTTTGAAACCCTATGTTGTCTAGATGATTAGGTTCCCTACAACGTGGAAGCAGACCCTTCAGCCCAACAAGTTCCGAAAAGTAATCCACCCAGACCCATTTCCCTCTGACTAATGCACCTAACACTATGGGCAATTTAGCATAGCCAGTTCACCTGACCTGCATACCTTTGGACTGTGGGAGGAAACAGGAGCACCCGGAGGGAACCCATGCAAACACAGGGAGAATGTGCAAACTCCACACAGACAGTCACCCGAGGCTGGAGTCGAACTTGGTCCCTGATGCTGTGAGGCTGCACTGCTTTCCACTGAGCCACCATGCTACCCCACCCTCTGCTGACAGAAAGGACAATATTCCATTAGCTTTCTTGATTATTTTCTGTAACTGTTTTTAAAATTTATTGACAAAGGTATGCAATTTCTACCAAGAGCAGCAGACAGTAACTTAAGTTTTCCTAATGTTGAATGTTAAACTCAGAATTATTCGGTTTTGTGCATTGGAAATGCATCTTCTTGCACTAAACTGTCCAGAGTTTGATGTAGATATTGACAGGCATAGGAGACAAGAAGTCATTGTATATGTTATTGCGCTGTTAAAACAAGAAAGGTTTGAGTCAAGTAATTTATCTCCTGATCCCAGAGTCTGTCATGGTCAGGACAAATTCAGGAGTTTCGTGGCGTATTCTTCACTTACCTGGATAAATGTGTCTTGAACAACACTCCAAGGGAGTTAATAGTATAATGGTAATGTTGTTGGGCCAGTAATTCAAAGTTGAACAGTTCATTAACTTCACAAACATCTTCCACCCTGACCTCAAGTTCACCTGGACCATCTCGGACACTTCCCTCCCCTTCCTGGACCTCTCCATCTCCAGCAACCAGCTGAACACTGACATCTGCTTCAAACCCATCAATTCCTGCAGCTACCTGGACAAAACCACTCCCCCCTTACTCCCAATTCTTCCACCTCTGCTGTATCTGCTCCCAGGAGGAGCAATTCCACTCCAGGACATCCCTGATGGCCTCCTATTTCAAGGACTGCAACTTCCCCTCCCACATGCACAACAATGTGCTCCCGCTAAACTCTTGCACTTCCTGCACCTCTGCCCTTGAACCCACAACTCCAACCGCAACAAGGATAGAACCCCAGTGGTCCTCACCTTCCACCCCACTAACCTCCGGATACAACGCATTATCCTCCACCATTTCCGCTGCCTCCCCACCCCATCAGCCTTCAACAGAGACCATTCCTTCTGTGACTCCCACGTTAGGTTCCGCCCACCAACCAACCCTCCACTCCTGACACCTTCCCTTGCCACTGCAAGCGGTGTGAAACCTGCGGCCATATCTCCCTCCTCACCTCTGTTAAAGGCCCCTAAAGTATCCTTCCACATCCAGCAGAGATTTTCCTGCACATCCAAACACCTCGTCTGTTGTGTCCATTGCTTTCTATGTCGTCTCCTGTACATTGGGGAGAAAGGACGCCATCTCATGGAATATTTCAGGAAACATCTTTGGGACACACGCACCAAACAACCCCACTGTCCTGTGGCCAACCACTTCAACTCTTCCCTCCCACCCTGCCAAGGACATGCAAGTCCTGGGCAATCTCTACTGCCAAATCCAAACCACCTGATGCCTGGAGGAAGAATGCCTCGTTTTCCACCTTGGGACCCTCCAACCACTTGGCATCATTGTTGATTTCACCAGTCTTCATCTCCTCTCCCCCTCCCAACATTCCACATCCAACCTTTGACTCAGCACTGCCCTCTTGAACTGTTCTACCTGGCCATCTTCCTTCCCACCTATCTACTCTCCCCTCCCCTCCCTTGCCATATCCATCTACCTATCAACTTCCCCGCTACCTCCCATCCCCCCTCCAATTTATCTCTCTCCGCCACCCCCCATTGCTGATGAAGGACTTATGCCTAAAACATCAATTCTCCTGCTCCTTGGATGCTGCCTGACTTGCTGTGCTTTTCCAGCACTACATTTTTCAACTCTGATCTGCAGTCCTCACTTTCTACTAGTATTTTAGAAGCTCAGGCTAATGCTATAGCCATACCAATTTAAATTCCACCATGGCATTAGCGGGATTTAACTTTAATTAATAATTCTGGAATAGAAAGCTAGTCTCAATAATGTGAAACCATTATGAATTGTTATACATTGCCATCTGGTTCATCAATGCTTGTTAAGGAAGGACATCTGCCACCATTACCTGAAAGCAGCTAGGAAAATGTGATATTTATGCAGAAGACGGAGTTGCAGAGTTGGTAGGGAGAGGTGAATGGCTAGGTGGTGGCCAAGCCCAGAGAGAGCGAGGTATGAAAGGGGTATTATTGATAATAGGATAGGACAGAAGAGAAACTTAAGTGATAAGGAGAGTAGGAGAGAATGAATAGGCTGTCATGAAAGTAGTCCATGTCATGTGATAATAGGATTAAAAATGGGTGAGAGTCAATTGGTTGTGCTGAAAGCAACCCATCTCATGACAGGATGAGGATATGGGGTGGGTTAAAAAAAATGAAAGGACAGAATAATGCTCTAAAGTTACTGAACTCTATACTGAGTCCTAAAAGTCATAGGGTCCCCAAGTGGAAAATGAGATGCTGTCCTTCGAGCTTGCGCTAAGTCTTGGTGGAACGCCACAACAGGCACGTGACAGAAATGTTGGCATGGGAACAAAGTGTGTTGAAGGCAACTGGAAGGTCTAGGACATTTTTACAGTGTTCTGCAAGGCAGTTACTCAGTCTGCATTTCACCTCTCCAATGTAGAGGAGACCACAGTGTGAACACCAAATATAGTAGACAAGATTGAATGAAGTGAGGTAAATCACTACTTCTCCTGGAAAATGTGTTTGGGACCTTAGATTGGGAGGAGGTAAATGGGCAAGTGTTGCGCCTTCTGCAATTGCGGGGGAACATGCTGTGGGGATGTTGGGAGCTGTTGTGAATGGTAAAGAAGTGGACCACAGTGACCTGAAGGAAACAGTTCCTTCAGAGTGCTGTCAAAGGAGGAGAGAGGGTGGGACTGTGTCTATTTATGACATCCACTGGAGGTAACGGAAATGGTGACTTACAATTCACAATCACACACTATATATTGTTCATTTTTGACCTGCCTGAATGTCCAAAGTCTCTACACCATGTGCAAGGCACAAATTAGGATTGTGTTAGAACATTCTTTATTTGGTTGGATAGGTAGAGCTGCAACATCACTTCAGAAACTCATTGCAAGACAAAATGCAACTCTCAACTTGCTGTTCTACTGTGCACTCAAAAGAATCCATTTCCTCCACTTCAGCTGCACAATGCCTGCAGCATATTCTTTCTACGTCTAGCACTACAGAAGATCACAGAGTCCTCTTCAACAGTGCTGCTCAAATCCACGATCTTCACCATTTAGCAGGACAAGGGAAGCAAATGCATGAAAGCACCACTGTTTGCAATTTCCACTCTAAGTCGCAGACTTTCCTGACTTGGCAATATACTTCTGTTCCTTTTAATGACAATGGGTTAAAATCTTGGAACATCCGAACAGTATTCTAGGAATACCTATGTAAGTTGATTCCTGTGATTCAGTGGAAGTGCATTATCACTATCTTAGGATAACCGGAGATGGACTATAAATACCAAGCTCTGCAGAGATGATCTACATTCCAAGAATTTTCTTTGAAATATTTTGAACAGCTTCAGCTTAATAATGATTAATTCTACGTCCACAGCAGCAACCAAAAAAAGTCCATAAATTGACTAGAGTCTGGAAAGGATAATTAATGAGAAAGGGAAGTGCCCTTGTTGCAATAGGAAGTGTGCTTTAAGATTGACGCATAGTTCAATATTTTGGAAAATTAAAACACAAGTTTTGGAGTATGTAGTACTTTATTTGAGTGAGTTTATGGCTTTCACTGGGAAAGTGACTTCATTCTCCGTTCTAGCAGCAAACATGATTCAGCCAAGTGGATAATTGGACCAACTGAGTGGATGGAGTCCTTCCATTTTATGATTTTTCAGCAATGAGGAAATTCTTTTAATACTTCATTGACTCAGGTAAGAGTCATAGAGATGTACAGCATGGAAACAGACCCTTCAGTCCAACTCGTCCATGCCGACCAGATATCCCAACCCAATCTAGTCCTACCTGCCAGCACCTGGTTCATATCCCTCCAAACCCTTCCTATTCATATACTCATCCAGATGCCTTTTAAATGTTGCAATTGTACCAGCCTCCACTACTTTGTCTGGCAGCTCATTCCATACACGTAACACCTTCTGCGTGAAAAAGTCGTCTCTTAGGTCCCTTTTACATCTTTTCCCCTCTCTCCCTAAACCAATGCCCTCTATTTCTATACTTTCTCCACCCCAGGGAAAAGACTTTGTCTGTTTATCCTATCGATGCCCCTCATGATTTTAGAAACCTCCTATAAGGTCACCCTTCAGCCTCCGATGCTTCAGGGAAAACAGCCCTAGTCTACTCAACTTCTTCCTCTAGCACAAATCCTCCAACCCTGGCAATATCCTTGTAAATCTTTTCTGAACCCTGTCAAGTTTCACCACATCTTTTTGATAGGAAGGAGACCGATAGGAAGGAGTTGATGGTTTCTTTTTGTTCAAGTTCGTACTCCTACCTTATCAACCTGCACTGATTCAGTGTTAAGAATCTGATACTGGGGTGTTGTTTTATTTCAAGGTTTGCATGCAGTTTTCTTGTGTACCCTGCTGAATCAGAGTTCAAGTTCAAACTTATCCAGTTGAGCACTAGGACACCTATTTTGCAGCAAAGCAAGAAAACGTGTTTTTGTTTTATTCATAAAGGAAAATCTTACAAATATTTAGCATAACACTCGACTGTCTACAGCATGACACTGTCCTTATATGAATCACTGACTTTTGCCTTAAATACATTCCGATTTGTCACACATTTTTTAGCTTTTTAATTTGAATATAAAAGCAGGGATGTACTTCTTATGCTCTGTAAGGCTTGGTCAGACCACATTTGGAGTATGATGCGCAGTTTTGGGCCCCATATCTCAGTAAAGATGTACTGGCCCTGGAACGTGTTCTGAGGAGGTTCACAAAGAATGGTCCCAGGAATGAAAAGCTTAACATATGAGGAATGTTTGAGGACTCTGGGTTTATACTCGATGGAGTTGAGAAGAATGAGGGAGGATCTAATTGAAACATACAGAATAGATGTTGGGAAGATGTTTTCATTGATAGGAGAGACTAGAACCCGAAGGCATAGCTTTGGGGTAAAGGGAAGACCTTTCAGAAAGGAGAGGAGAAACTTCAGCAAGAGAGTGATGAATCTATGGAATTCATTGCCACAGAAGGCCAGGTCATTGAGTATATCTAAGACTGAGATAGTTAAATTAGAGTCAAAGAGATGTACAGCATGGAAAAAGACCTTTCGGTCTAACCCGTCCATGCCAACCAAATATCCAAACGCAATCTAGTCCCACCTCCCAGCACCCGGCCCATATCCTTCCAAACCCTTCCTATTCATATACCCATCCAAATGCCTCTTAAATGTTGCAATTGTACCAGCCTCCACCACATCCTCTGGCAGCTCTGCGTGAAAAAGTTGCCCCTTAGGCCTCTTTTATATCTTTCCCTTCTCACCCTAAACCTATGCCCTCTAGTTCTGGACTCCCTGACCCCAGGGAAAAGACTTTGTCATCAATACTCTGACCAATAAAGGAAAGCATACCAAACGCCTTGTTCACTATCCTACCTACCTGCGACTCCACTTTCAAGGAGGTATGAACCTGCACTCCAAGGTCTCTTTGCTCAGCACCACTCCCTAGGACCTTACCATTAAGTGTATAAGTCCTGCTAAGATTTGCTTTCCCAAAATGCAACACCCCGCATTTATCTGAATTAAACTACATCTGCCATGTCTCAGCCCATTGGCCCATCTGATCCAGATCCTGTTGTAATCTGAGGTAACCTTTGCTGTCCACTACACCTCCAATTTTGGTGTCATCTGCAAACTTACTAACTATTACCTCTTATGCTCCCATCCAAATCATTTATATAAATGATGAAAAGTCATCTGCAAACTTACTAACTATTACCTCTTATGCACCCATCCAAATCATTTATATAAATGATGAAAAGTAGTGGACCTGGCACTGATCCTTGTGGCACTCCACTGATCACAGACCTCCAGTCTGAAAAACAACCCTCCACCACCACCCTCTGTCTTCTACCTTTGAGCCAGTTCTGTATCCAAATGGCTAGTTCTCCCTGTATTCCATGAGATCAAACCTTGCTCACTAGTCTCCCATCGGGAAACCTTGTCAAAAAAACTCAATCAAGTTTGTGGGATGTGATTTCCCATACATAAAACCATGTTGACTATTCCTAATTAGTCCTTACCTTTCCAAATACATGTACATCCTATCCCTCAGGATTCCCTCCAACAACTTGCCCACCACCGACATCAGGCTCGCTGGTCTATAGTTCCCTGGCTTGTCCTTACCACCTTTCTTAAACAATGACACCACATTAGCCAACCTCCAGTCTTCTGGCACCTCACCTGTGACTATCGATGATACAAATATCTCAGTAAGAGGCCCCGCAATCACTTTCCTTGCTTCCCACAGGGTACACCTGATCAGGCCCTGGTGATTTTTCCACTTTTATGCGTTTCAAGACATTCAGCACTTCATCCTCTGTAATATGGACATTTTTCAACATGTCACCATCTATTTCTCTACATTCTATATCTTCCATGCCTTTTTCCATAGTAAATACTGATCCAAGATACTTGTTTAGTATCTGCCCTATTTTCTGCGGCTCCACACAGAGGCTGCCTTGCTGATCTTTGAGGGGCTCTATTCTCTCCCTCGTTACCATTTCGTCCTTAATGTACTTGTAAAAACCCTTTGGATTCTCCTTAATTCTATTTGCCAAAGCTATCTCATGTCCCCTTTTTGCCCTCCTGATTTCTCTCTCAAGTATATTCCTACTGCCTTTACACTCTTCAAAGGATTCACTGAATCTATCCTGTCTATACCTGACATATACTTCCTTTTTCTAAACCAAACCCTCTATTTTTTTCGTCATTCAGCATTCCCTATACCTACCAGCCTTTCCTTGTGATGTGACCAGCTCAGGAAACATGCTATCTATAACATTCTCAGCCTCATTGATGCTTCGAGTCCACCCACAGCTCCAGCCACTCCATGTGGCATATCAGGTGCTGTAACTGAACACACTTCCTGTATACATAGTCAACATGGACACTGGAAGTGTCACAGATTTCCCACACAGTGCAGGAGGGGAATTCCATAGGGCCATTTCAAACCTTAGTGATTAAGTAAATCTTACCAACTATAGACAATAATCCAGAAACTGATAATACAGTCTTATCTATTTGTCACCAAATTCAGATCTCTCACTCCTGCTCTGTATTCCTAGCAGACCACAACTACAAAAAGTAAATATTTTATCTCTCACCAGACAGCACCCATTCTGTCTTCAAATCTTTTGAATTGTGACATAACCTCCAGAGTTCCTCCCCCAGATGCTGCTATTCTCTTTCCTTTTGGTCCTGTTGCTATTACAGTCACTGCTTGGACTAAGCTCAGTTCAGACCCCGTTCCTTCGGTATTTATCTTGCTGCCACTACTTCTATTCACATCCGGATTTGCTCTCCTAGGCTCTGTTACAGCTCCTGTCGCTGCTTGAGTCACACAAGACCTGGATCCTAAGTTATTTTGCAAATACATTTTAAAGGGTAAAAAATAACTAAGGAATTGTTAAGGACCATAGTGGTTATTTAGAAAGAGAGGCAAGCGAAGAGAGGCAGTTGCATTTTTGATTTGGGGAAACCATTACGGCTGTACTTAGAGAGGATATTTTTGGGGGTCACTCAATGAAGCTATGTGGCTGGAACTGAGAAATAAGAAGGGGATGATCATCTTTGATGGGATTGTACTATAGGCCGCCCAATAGTCAATGGGAAACTGAGGAGCAAATATGTAGGGAGATAGCAGATATCTGTAAGAATAATAGGATTGCAGTGGTAGGAGATTTTAACTTTCCAAACATAGATTGGGACTGCCAAAGTGTAAAGACTTGGCTGGGGAGAAATTTGTTGTGTTCAAGAAAATGTTCTTATTATGTAGAATTACAACCTAGAGAGAGAGTAAAACTTGAACTTCTCTTGGGAAATAGGGCAGGGTGAATGACTGAGGTGTTAGTTGAGGGGTGACTTTGGGAACAGTGACAATAATTTTATTAGTTTCAAAATTATTGTGGAATATTATCGACCTTGTCTAAAAGTTAAAAATATAATTTGGAGCAAGGCCAATTTAGACTGTATTAGACAGGAACTTTCAAAAGTTGATTGGGAGAGGCTGTTCACAGGTAAAGGGGCGACTGGCAAGTGAGAGGGTTTCAGTTGTGAGATAACAAGTACAGTCAGCATGGTTTTGTACAGGGAGGGCATATCTGACCAATTTGATTGACACACGGGTCACCTCTTTGAAAAATTCAATGAGATCAATGCATTTGACATAGTCTGCTTGGATTTCAGCAAAGCTTTCAATAATATCCCACATGGGAGAGTAATAGTGAAGGGAGGCACCCATGGGATCCAAGGAAGTTTGAAAAATTAGACCAGAATTGGCTGAGTGGCAGAAACCAGAGGGCTGCCTGTGTCCAGTGTGGTTCCACAGGGATCAGTGTTGGGACCTTGCTGTTAGAAGATAGATAATGATTTAGACTTGAATTTCAAGAAAGGTTAATCAGAAAGTTTGCAGATACTATGAAAATTGGTATGGCGATAAATAGTAAGGAGGATGGCCTTAGATTACAGGAGGATATAAGTGAGCTGATGAGTGACAAATTGAAATTCTATCCAAATAGGTGTGAAATGATATACTTGGACAGGTAAAAAAGGCAGTGGAATTGATGAACAGTAAGAAGAAGAAACAAGGATCAGAGGGACCTTGGTGTGCATGTCCATCAATCTTTTAAGGTAGTAGGACAAATTGGTCAGATATGCCCTCCCTGTACAAAACCATGCTGACTGTTCTTGTTATCTCACAACTGAAACCCTCCCACTTGCCAGTCGCCCCTTTACCTGTGAACAGCCTCTCCCAATCAACTTGTGAAAATTCCTGTCTAATACAGTCTAAATTGGCCTCACTCCAATTTATAACTGGTATATGGGATACTTGCTTTTAGTAGACAAGACTTGGAGTCTGAGAGCAGGGAGTTTATGCCTGAACTGTATAAAATGTTTGAAGTTAAAACTTTTGTATAGTTCTGGAATCTATATTGCATTGGAGAGACTGCAGAGCAGATTTACCAGGATGTTGTTTGGGCTGGAAAGTTTTGGTTCTGAAGGGATTGGTGTTTTTCTTGGACCTCCAGCGGAGAGCAAGAAGATATTGAGATGTATAAAATGTAAGCATATAAAATGTATGCGAGGCATGATGGTATCCCTTGGTAGAGGATCAGTGACCGGGGACATGGATTTAAGTTACGGTGCAGAACTTTAGAGTTGTGAGGGGGAAAAAAAACCTTTTCACTCTATGATGAGAATATAGGACTCACTGCCTGTAAGGGTGTTAGACAGAAAAAGTATTTAGATGTATAGCCGCACACAAGACTATGGGCCAAGTGCTGGAAAATGGGATGAGAATGAGAGGTGGCGGTTTTTGACTGGTAGACTCAATGGGCTGAAGGGCATCTTTCTGTACTGTAGGCCTCTTATGACTCCAAACTTTCCTAATCACCGAACTCACCCATTCTCACCTACTCAGAATGATTTTAGGATGGTTTGTGGGCGGCACGGTGGCACAGTGGTTAGCACTGCTGCCTCACAGCGCCAGAGACCCGGGTTCAATTCTCGCCTCAGGCGACTGTGGAGTTTGCACATTCTCCCCGTGTCTGCGTGGGTTTCCTCCGGGTGCTCCGGTTTCCTCCCACAGTCCAACAATGTGCAGGTCAGGTGAATTGGCCATGCTAAATTGTTAGGTAAGGGGTAAATGTAGGGGTATGGGTGGTTTGCGCTTCGGCGGGTCGGTGTGGACTTGTTGGGCTGAAGGGCCTGTTTCCACACTGTAAAGTAATCTAATCTAACCTAATATAGTAGCATCACCATAGTCTTGCCAAACCAAAGGGCTGCTCTCTCATGAGAGTGAGAGAACTGGTGGTGGTGTGACCTGAGTGTCACCATGCCTTAGGTGAGGAGATGAGGTTGAGAAGGAGTGACTTCATGGTAAGCTCAATTGGTGCAGGAATTGAACGCATGCTGTTGGCAACACTCTGTATTGCAAACCCCCAACAAGTCGGCCAACTGAGCTAACCAACCCCTATCAGGATAAGTCCTTCGAACAGCACAACACAACTGGGAGCCAACCAGAGAGAAGGCTAAAGTAGGTGTGGTATTGTGCAATAAGGTAGGAATAATTGATGACCCTAGATAGCAGCAGTCATTTAATGATTGAATTTTACATTCGGTTTGATGGAAAATTGAATGCGTCCAGGACTTGTATTTTAAACTTAAATCAATAATTTGGCATATTTCAGTATTGTTCCTTTAGATCAGACAGTGGTATGTCTGAGGATTTCTTGGCTTGCATGAATGAATAATTTCTGTGGCTGTCAGTCATCTAGGATATTATTTGATGGTGACTGGCTGTTCTTATCATTTCTGCCTGATTTACTCAGAAAACTAATGCAGACATGATGGGTGATATGGCTTCTTTCTGCACTGCAGCAATTGAGTTGGTCTTGAAATTCCTTGAGGTCTGTGTGGTTGACAGACCTGATACTCAATTTTTTTCTCAACTTGCAGTGATTGCTGATTTCTATTGGAGCCACCTCAAGCACCAATAAGTAGCAAGCGTGTTTATGGTCTGTCCAGCATTTGTTGGTCATTACCTTAGTATGTGCAATAAACATATCTGTTCAATTCCTGGTCTTGTCTATGGCATTGTCTATAAGGTGCTAGTGCTTTGATCCTGGATGCGTAAAGATGCATTGAAAATTTCTTTTGGCAGAAATGGATGCTAGTGACCACGAGATCATGTTCAGCACACAGGATAAGAAGGCATTCACAGTTGCAACTCCATGCTTTGGAATAATGTTCAGCCAAAGAGTTTGGTTTACCCCTTCTGTGGTATTGAAATCACCAAGAAGTATGATATTTACCTTTGACAGTACAGCTGCCAGAATTTAGTTTTGTATGGAATAGTATCTCATACTTCACCTCATCTAATCAGCTGCAATAATTTTAGCTCTTAAAAGAATCAGACATCAAGCTTTCAGCTTGACTGAGCTGCCAATCGAGCCATTCAAATTGACACAGTTCGAGGGACCCAAGAGTCTTCTGCAGATGGGTTATCACTAACCATGTGCAGATGTGCTACTAATTTTTTAAGTATGGAGAAGGAGAAAACTGGTCCACAGATTCAAGTTCTAAATTGGGGCAAGGTGAATTTTGATTGAATTAGTCAGGAGCTTGCAGGGATTGATTGGAGGAGTCTGTTTGCAGGCAAAGGGACCTCTGGCAGGTGGGAGGTCTTTAAAAGTGAGATAGCTAGAGTTCAAGATCTACATGTTCCTGTGAGGATGAAGGGCAAGGTTGGCAGGAATAGGGAACCCTGGATGACAAGAGATATTGAGGCCTTTACCAAAAAAAAGGAGGCATGGGCTCAGGTACAGGCAACTGGGATCAAGGGAATCCCTGAAGGTATGGAGGAGTTTGCTGAAGAAGGAAATCAGAAGGGCAAAAAGGGCGCATGAGATAACCTTGGCTGAGAAGATTCGGTTCTCTAAGTATATTAAAGGAAAAAAATAACTAAAGAGAGAATAGGACCTCTCAATGACCAAAATGGACATGTATGTGTAGAACTACAGGAGATGCGTGAGGTCCTCAATTAATATTTCTCCTGTTTACCGTGGAGAAAAACATGAAGACTTTGGAACTTGGGCAAGTTTAGTGGTGATACCTTGGGGATAGTCCACATCACAGTAGAGGAGATACTAGAATGTATGAAGGTGGATACATCTTGTGGTACTGACCAGATATATCCAAGAACACTGCAAAAGGCTAGAGAAGAAATTTATGGGGGCCCTGAATGATATTTTTGTATCGTCGGTAGCCATGGGGAAGTCTTGAGAGACTGGAGAATAGCCCTTATTCAAGAAGGACTGCAAATAAAAACCTAGGAACTATAGGTCAGTAAGCCTAACATCTGTGGTGGTAACTTGGGATGATTCTGAGAGATAAGATGTACTTGCATTTGGAAAGACAGGGTTTGATTAGGAGTAGTTAGCATGGCTTTGTGTATGGGAGATCATGCCTCACAAATTTGTCAGACTTCTTTGAAGTGACAGGAAGGTTGATGAGGGCAGGGCAGTAGATGTAGTCTGTATGGATTTCAGTAAGGCTTTTGCTAAGGTTCCACATGGTAGGCTGCTCTGGAAGGTTCAACCGCATGGAATCTAGGGAAGCTGGCAAATAGAAACACAATTGGCTTGATGGTAGGAAGCAGAGGATGTTAGTGGAAGGATTTTTTTGGATTGGAGGCCTGTGACTATTGGACTGCCTCAGGGGTCAGTGCTGGGCTCATTGCTCTTTGTGATCTATATCAATGATTTGGATGAAAATTTACAAGGCATGATTAATAAGATTGCAGATAACACAAAAGTAGGTGGTATTGTGGACAGTGAAGAAGGTTATCAGAGATTGCAGGAGGATCTTGATCAGCTGGGGAAGTGGGCTGAGAAATGGCAAATAGAGTTTAATATAGATAAGTGTGAGGTCTTGCATTTTGGAAAGTCAAATCAAGGCAGGAGTTTCATGGTGAATGGTGGTAGGGCCTTGAGGAGTATAGTTGAACTCCAAAGGTTCCTCTGTTCAGTTGCATGGTTCTCTGAGAGTGGAGTCACAGTTTGACAGGACAGTGAAGAAGGCTTTTGGCACACTGCCCTTCATCAGTCAGGGCACAGATTAAAGAAGTTGGGAAGTTGTGATGCAATTATACAGGTCATTGGTGAGGCAGCACTTGGAGTATTGTGTTCAGTTTTGGTCACCTTGCTATAGGAAGGATGTTATTAAACTGGAAAGAGTGCAAAAGAAATTTGTAAGGATGTTGCCAGGACTCAACTGTCTGAGTTACAGGGAGAGGTTGGACAACTAGGACTTCTTTCTTTAGAGTGTAGGAGACTGAGGGGGGGAGCTTATAGAAGTGTATAAGATCAGAAGCATGGAAAGGTGAATGCACTCAGTCGTTTTCCAGAATTGGGGAATTGAGGATTAGAGGGCATCAATTTAAGGTTAGTGGGAAAAAAATAAAAGAGAAGGTGAGAGGCACCGTTTTTTACACAGAAGGTGGTACACATGTGCAATGAGCTGCCGGTGGAAGTGGTTGAGGCAGGTACATGAGCAACATTTAAAATGCATTTGCGTAAATACTTAGATTAAAAAAGGTTTAGAAGGATATGGGCCAAGTGCAGGGAAATGGGGTTAGCGTGGATGGACATTTTAGTCGGTATGGACCAATTTAGGCCAAAGAGCCTGTCTCTGTGCTGTAGGACTCTAGGACTCTGACCTTGGAGAAGTTGAGCCA
The DNA here is from genome assembly GCF_004010195.1 of Chiloscyllium plagiosum. Lineage (NCBI taxonomy): Eukaryota > Metazoa > Chordata > Chondrichthyes > Orectolobiformes > Hemiscylliidae > Chiloscyllium > Chiloscyllium plagiosum. Next base: position 86,777,929 of record NC_057714.1, on the reverse strand, counting down.
TTCCAGTAATTGTGTTGGATTCAAACAAAGCAAACTTGTAGCTGAATGCTTATCAGTTAGTCTCTGGTAACGTTTGATTCCCACTGTACTGTTTGCTGGATTCAAAACTGACATTTCCAGTCTTCTAAAAGAAATATAGTCAGCAGACAAAAACCACAAATCAATATTAATCCCCATTTTCTTTTATAATACTTCTAGTGCTATGACAGGAGATGGGGAGAAGGCCAAAAGATACAGGTGAATTTCTTGGCAATGAGTTCTCAGCATGGTTCTCACTTTTGTTCTGAGTCAGGTGGTGTTATTTTTAATCAAAAAACCCAACTTTGGTGCATATTCTGGACACACCCACTTATGTAGGAGAAATGCTGCATTTTCAGAGATGCCACCTTTCAGGTGAGGTATGTTAAGGTTTGATGTGACAACAATAAAACCTTGCATTTGTATCATGCACTTTACAGAGGATGGTTGGGATGTTTTTTGCAGTAAACCTATTGATGTCCCCATTACATCCCTGCCCATAAACCCTCCCCATCACACCTGGCTTCAATACCCTGCCTGGTTGAATAAAACCACCCACTCTGCTACTATAAGAATCCTAGGACATCACTGAAGTAAAGGGTATGGCACAGCACTAAATGAGTACTTTGATTCTGTTTTTACAAATTGGAAGATGTGTTGGAATATTGCGTGGAATTCTGGTCTCCTTCCTATTGGAAAGATGTTGTGAAACTTGAAAGGGTTCAGAAAAGATTTACAAGGATGTTGCCAGGGTTGGAGGATTTGAGCTATAGGGAGAGGCTGAACAGGCTGGGGCTGTTTTTCCTGGAGCGTCGGAGGCTGAGGGGTGACCTTATAGAGCTTTACAAAATTATGAGGGGCATGGATAGGATAAGTAGACAAAGTATTTTCCCTGGGGCTGGGGAGTCCAGAACGAGAGGGCATAGGTTTAGGGTGAGAGGGGAAAGATATAAAAGAGACCTAAGAGACAACTTTTTCATGCAGAGGGTGGTATGTGTATGGAATGAGCTGCCAGAGGATGTGGTGGAGGCTGGTACAATTGCAACATTTAAAAGGCATTTGGATGGGTATATGAATAGGAATAGTGAGCAACTGTGCAGTTATAGACATAGATACAGAAGTTGTGCTAAAAAGGTCTCAGCGCTCCACGTAGGGTAGTCACCAGGCCTTGTTAGGATGCATCGTAGATTGCTGAGAGAGGTAAGAGACCAAATCGTGGAGCCATTGCCAGAACTTTTCCAGGCCTGTCTGAACGTAGGATTAGTCCCAGGGGATAAGACCATAAGACATAGGAGCGGAAGTAAGGCCATTCGGCCCATCGAGTCCACTCCGCCATTCAATCATGGCTGATGGGCATTTCAACTCCACTTACC
>NC_057714.1:86767459-86776408 GCF_004010195.1 Chiloscyllium plagiosum | reverse complement strand
TTCCTCGCGTCCACCCTCTCCAAGCCATGTATTGTCTTGTAAGTTTCTATTAGATCTCCCCTTAATCTTCTAAACTCCAATGAATACAATCCCAGGATCCTCAGCCGTTCCTCGTATGTTAGACCTACTATTCCAGGGATCATCCGTGTGAATCTCCGCTGGACACGCTCCAGTGCCAGTATGTCCTTCCTGAGGTGTGGGGACCAAAACTGGACACAGTACTCCAAATGGGGCCTAACCCCATTGGAGGATTGCAAATGTGATGGTGTTTTTTAAGCCAATGGATATTACAGGAAATTACAGACGTGTCGGCTTGACAGCAACAATGGGGAAAATGATCAAGGCCATAATTCAGGATAAGATAAATACACTCCTTTGAGAAAAATAAGTTAATGCTAGACAGCCAACATGACTTTGTCAAAGGCAGATCCTGTCTGACAAATTTAATTGAGTTCTTTGAGGTGATGCTTGCAGTAAATGAGGGTAGTGCAGTGGATGTTGTATATTTAAATTTTCAGAAAGCATTAGATTTGGTGCCACATGCAGGTTGGTTTGAAGTTTTTGGGATTGATCGATCCTTAGCAGCATGTGTTAGAAGTTAGCTAAAAGACAGGAAATAGATGGTAGGCATAAAATGGACTTTTCAGACTGGAGACTAATTGAAAGTGATGTTCCCCAGGGATCGGTGTTGGGACTTTTGCTTCTTTTTGATTTTATGTAACAATTTGGAGAGGAGTGGTGAGGGCATAATCTCTAAATTTGCAGATGATACAAAAGCTACAGAGAATAGTGAATTCTGAGCATGATGCTGAATGACTTCAGAGAGATATTGACCTGTTGGGTGAATGGGCAGACACCCAGCAGATGAACTTTAATGAAGGGAAATGTGAGGTAATGCATTTTGGTAAAAGGGACATGGAGAGACAATACAGGCTCAGGAGTACAATTTTTGAGGGGAATTCAGGAGCAGAGGGACTCCGGTTTCAAGTGCATAATTCTCTGAAGGTGGATAGGCAAGGTGAAACAGTTAAGACTTTTATAGGATCCTTGGATTTATAAGTATAAGTAAAGGAGTAGAATATAAAATCAAAGAACTGCTCTCCCTCCTATTGGAAGGATGTTGTGAAACTTGTAAATCTTTTCTGAAACTTGTAAATCTCTTCTGAACCTTTTCAAGGATGTTGACAGAGTTGGAGGAATTGGGCTATAGGGAGAGTCTGAAAAGGCTGGGGCTGCTTTCCCTCGAGCGTCGAGGCTGAGGGGTGACCGAAGGTTTATAAAATCATGAGGGGCATGGATAGGGTAAATAGACAAAGTCTTTTCCCTGGGGTGGGGGAGACCAGAACTAGAGGGCTTAGGTTTAGGGTGAGAAGGGGAAGATATATATAAAAGAGACCTAAGGCGCAACTTTTTCACGCAGAGGGTAGTGTGTGCATGGAACGAGCTGCCAGAAGAAGTGATGGAGGCTAGTACAATTACAGCATTTAAAAGGCATTTGGATGGATAAATGAATAGGAAGGGATTAGAGGGATATGGTCCAAGTGTTGCCAAATGGGACGAGATTAGGTTAGGATATCAGGTTGATACGGACGAGTTAGACCAAGGGGTCTGTTTCTGTGCTATACATCTCTGACTCTAAGTGATACTACACCTCTATCAGTCATTGGTCAGACCACATGTAGAGTATTATTTTCTGTTCTGTGCATTTGAAGGATGTTCAAGCCCCCTTGAGAGTGCAAAGAAGATTTGCTAGAGTGGTACCAAGAATGAGGAGTTTAGAAACTAGGAAAGATTGGAGGAATTGGGCTTATTCTCTTTGGAACAGAGAAGATTAAGAAATGGCCTTTTTAAAGTGTTTAAAATTGCGAACAGTTTTGACAGGGTAAAGAAAGATATTTATTTCCACTGGTTGGTATGTCAGTAACCAGGGGTCACAATTTCAGGATTGTCAGCAAGTAAGATGAGGAGTAACTTCTTTACTCAGAGTTGTTAGGATTTGGAATGTTTGGGAGAGTGGTAGAAGGGGATTCAATTGGAGGTTTTAAAAGAGAGCTGCAGAAATGCTTGAAGGTAATTATTTTAGTCCGCTGGGGTATTAGGGCTGGAGAATGGGACTAGTTCTCGGTAGTTCTTTCAGGAGCCAGTATAGACATGATCGGTTGAATGGTCTCCTTTCTACTATAAAACTCTATGATTTGAGGATGCTACAAAGAACAGTTTTCAGTTTCTTTTCCAGCAACTATGGAATTGGCCTTTGCATTCTTGGCAAAGAAAAATCTAGCAATAGTTTCAATTCTGCAGGAGATTAAATTGTATTTTTCTGATGAAATTGTGATGCCCCCATTGATATCTCATTAATCAATGTCAGGACACACATGAAGGCCAGCCTTTTACACGTGATAAGGAGCCGATGTTAACATCCAACTTCTAAATACTGTTAGCTATGGAACTGCCTTTGCAAACTACTGCTTTCAGAAGAGGAAAAGAACTGAAGATTGCTTAAAGTACAAAGTACAAAAGAAAATTTAAAAAAAAAATAATCCTAATGCTATGTGTATATCACACCATATGGGTTAAGTGCATTGAGAATGTTTTGAGATTTTACATTTCATGTGATTCTTACAATTCCAATATAAATGATCTTCCTTCTCCACATATTAGGGCCTTTCAGTCCCTTTAGACTTTCCCACTATTCAGTTGAATAATGGCTGGTCTGTCTTATAACTTAATATCTGTCTTGATTCTATATCCTTAGAACAATTTCCGAAGGAAAATGTATCAAGCTTAGTCTTGAATTGCTTTAACAGTTTTGAGGAGGACTGGGTTCTGAATTTCCACTATGCTTTGCATGAAGCAATAGTCTCTTACTGCCAAGCTATCTTTTTTCTTTTTATTAGTGGAATTTGGGTGTTGTTAACAATCTCTAATGTTATAATGGCTCTGAGGTCATGTATAGACTGAACCAGATACATTTCACAGATTTTCTTCCCTGAAGGATATTAGTAAACCATGTGGGTATTTTCAAAAAACAGAAATTCCTGGACAAATTATTCTGAAGAAGTGTCAATAGAAACACAGCATTGACTCTGCTTTCTCTGTGCAGGTTCTTGCAGACCTGCTGAGTTTCTACAGCAATTCCTGTTTTTGTTTCAGATTTCGTGCATCTTTGTTTTAGGTATTTGCAACTGTGATTGCATGGTCACCAATAGGCTGGCATTTTTTTTCAAACTCCAGATATGTAATAAATTCAAATATCAACATCTGCCATGATGGGATTTGAACCAATCATCCTTAACGTTAGCTTGAGATTTGGATTATTAGTCCAGTGACATTACTGCTATGATGATGTGGGTGTACTGTACCTTTTTGAGAGAGTTAAAAGCAACAGAACTACCTACAGAACCAAGTGTTCTGAAAAAAAAGTGTAACATTTGGTGGAACAACTTGATGGGCCAGTTGACTGAAAATGACAAAAGAGATTTGAATTAGGCCAATCAATTTATGTTATGTCCTGAAAACAAACATACCAAACTCCAATCCAGTTTGAATTTAGTACATTGACAATCTTAAAAGCCAATGACATGATCTGATGCTTTGGGGTATAAGACTGGGGACAATTGAACAGTTGAGTGGAGAACTGCCAAGCTGACAACATCTGCACACTGCCCAGAAATAGCTCTCTTAAAAGGTAGCTTTATCGATCAGTAACCTGTGAAGTAGAATCCCCAAGAAGAAGGAAAGAAGACCGAAAAACCGAGAAGAACGAAAGTTGCCTGGTTTTGTAAATCGTAGTCAGGAGTTTTATCAGACTAGTATTAGAGAAGGGAAGGAAAAGAGAGCTTAGAGTGAGGACTTGTAAATAACTGATAGTTAATTATGTTCTGTTATACTTTAAGAAATAAAGTTGTTAATTGTTACCTTAAATAGTTCTTGGTCACTTTCATTTTTATAGATTACTGCACAGGATATATATTTTGTGTTCTTGGTTTTAAATTAAGCAGGATTGTTTACCTCGTGTCATAACAATTACCACTACCTCACTGATTGAAATTAAACTTGATGAAGTTCCCAAGCTGTACACTAAATTACCTGGGGATTTTTTATTCTAAAATGTTTTAAACCAACTGAATGTTTTTAACAGTAACTATTTTTTAGCATTCAGATATTACTGCACCAAAGACTTGTGCATGCAGGCAAGTACTCAAGCTTCCATTCCCTAATGCTAAAACGTCATGCAAAGTTGTTCACGCTGGCTCCACCTCTCTACATAAGTGCTATACTGGTTTTAACACACCGTTCATCACATAATTACAGTCTGAAATGCTCTATGCATCTCTAGACATAAGAACTTACAAATTAGGAGTGAGAGTAGGTCATTTGGTCCCTCAAGCCTGCACCTACAATTAAGGTCATGTCTGATCTGATTGCTCCCCATTCCCATGGTAAACTTTTACACTCTTGATCACCAAAAAAATCCATCTACTTCTGCCTTTAAAAAATACAAAGACTCTGCTTCCTTTTGTGGAAGTGATTTCCAAAAGATCATGGTCCTCTGTTACTAAAAAAAAGCTCTTTGTCCTGTGCTTTAAATGGGTGACCCCCCCCCCCCCATTTTTAAACAGTAACCCCTGAATCTCCCACATGAGGCAACATCTTTTCCACATACACCATGTCAAAAACCCTCAGGATCCCACATGTTTTGATCAAGTTGTCTCTTACTTTTTGAAACTTCAGTGGGTGCAACTTTCCCTCCTAATACAACTCAGGTATATTTCAGAATGTTTTCAGGACAGTTTGTTAGAATAGTACATGTGGGAGCTAACCAGAGAACATATAATGCTACACCTTATATGGTGCAATGAATAAGATTAAATAATGATCTCCGAAGGTGGCAGCAATCATGCAATGATTTGAATTTTACATTCGTTTTGGAGTGAATCCAAGACTACTATTTTAAACTTGATTTATGAGGGTATGAAAGCATAGCTAACTGAAGTGGACTGGCAAATTAGGGTAAAGGATAGGTCAATTGACATGCAGTAGCAGACATTTAAAGAGGTATTTTAGAATAAAAAGTGAAAGAAAAGTTCCAAGGGAGGACCCACTGTCTGTAGATAGCTAGAATGGTTAAAGATAATATCAAATTCAAAGACAACATATCACTGTACAAAGATGATTGGCAGGTCAGGTGTTTACACAGTACATTGAAAAAGAAGAGTGACTAAAAGGTTAATAAGGACAGAAAAAATAAAGTGCCAGAGAAACCTGGCTAGAGATGTAAAGATTTAAACAAGTCCTATAGAAAGAATCTGAGGAATTAGTCATAGTTAAAAAAGAGGATGACAGATTAATTGAAAAGGAGTTTGCATCAGTCTTCACTACAGAGGATACAAAGTACATCCCAGAATAACTCAATCAGGAAATGAAAAGAAGGGAGCAACTCAAGAAAATTATAATGAACAGGGAATTTATATTATGCAAATTTTGGAATTGTAGTCCAATGAATTCCTGAATCCTTATGGACTTCATTGGTTTTAATTTTCCAAAATTGCCTTGATTGGGGCAAGCGAGATTCCTTTATAAGACAGCAAATATACATATTTTTAATTTAAAAAGGCATGGAGACATAAAGCAGAAACTCCAAGCCAATGAGCTTAACATGTACCATAGGGAAAATGCTTGCAGCAATGATTAAATACATGACAGTTGACAAATAAATTCGAAGTAATCAGGCAGTCAGCGGCAGCCAAGGACATGGAGGTCCTGTGCCTCCTTCACCGCCGTTCACTCACCACCCGACGCCTGGAGGAAGAATGCCTCATCTTTCGCCTCTGAACACTTCGACCCCAGGGCATCAATGTGGACTTCACCAGTTTCATCATTTCCCCTTCCCCCACCTCACCCCAGTTCCAAACTTCCAGCTCAGTACTGTCCCCATGACCTGTTCTATCAGCCTGTCTTCTTTTCCACCTATCCACTCCACCCTCCTCTCTGACCTATCACGCAAGCCTCGCTCTTTGCTTCGGAGGCCTCCAAGATAATCTTCCGGTCCAGGGTCCGCTCGGTGGAGCAGGACGAGACGTGCTCACGTTTCTTCTTCCAGAAGGTGCACAAAGAGAGCTCCGTGCTCTGCAGCCTGAAGGAAGAAGATGGCTCGATAACGTCATCGCAGGCTGACGTCATGAGGATCAGCAAATCCTTCTATGCCAGTCTGTATGACGCGAAGCCAACCAACAGTGCGGCCTCCCAGTCGTCCCTGTCCTCTATCACAGAGGTCTTAGATGACAGAACACGGGAGCCGCTATCTCTGGACGAGCTGACCAAGGCCCTCGAGTCCTTCGAAAAGAATAAAACTCCCAGAAGCAACAGCTTACCGGTCGAGCTCTATTCTGCTCTGTGGGTCTTGATTGGCCAGGACCTGCTGGAGGTGTATGTCAGTATGCTTCGGGCAGGTACCATGAGTGAATCCATGAGGAAAGGCATCATCACCCTCATCTACAAGCGGAAGGGGGAGAGGGAGGAACTCAGAAATTGGAGACCAATCTCACTATTGAATGCGGATTACAAAATTTTGTCAAAGGTTATCGCCAAGCAGGTCAGGTCTTCTCTGGGGTTGGTGATTCACCCTGACCAAACCTGTGCTCTACCGGGCAGGAAAATCGCTGAGAGTCTCGTACTTCTCAGGGATACGATCGCCTACATGCAGGACAGAGGGTTGGATACCTGCTTCATCAGCCAGTACCAGGAGAAAGCCTTTGACAGGATATCCACACGTATATGAGAGATGTTCTCTCCAAAATGGGCTTTGGGGAGGGAATCTGCAATTGGATCAGACTGCTCTACACCAACATTGTCAGTGCAGTCTCAATCAATGGGTGGGAATCCGGTGGCTTCCCAGTCAGATCTGGAGTCAGGCAGGGCTGTCCACTCTCTCCTGCCTTGTTTGTGTGCTGCATAGAGCCATTTGCCGAGTCCATCAGGAAGGATGCGAGCCTGAGAGGGGTGACTATTCCTGGCAGTGGGGGCCTGCAGGTTAAGGCCTCCCTGTATGTGGATGATGTTGCCGTTTTCTGCTCGGATCCGCTGTCCGTGCACAGACTCGTGTGCATATGTGACCAGTTCGAACGGGCCTCGGGGGCCAAGGTAAACCGAGGCAAGAGCGAGGCCATGCTCTTTGGGAACTGGGCCGACCAATCCTCGATCTCCAACACTGTCAGGACCGACCATCTGAAGGTGCTGGGTATTTGGTATGGGGAGGCTGAGAGGTGTGCCAAGTCTTGGGAGGAGCGTATCAGCAAAGTGAGGCAGAAACTGGGCAGATGGAAGCTACGGTCGCTCTCCATCGCAGGAAAAAACCTGGTCATCAGGTGTGAGGCACTGTCATTGCTATCATACGTGGCACAGGTCTGGCCTATTCCCAGAACCTGTGCCGCTGCAGTCACCCGGGCCATCTTCCAATTTATATGGAGATCAAAGATGGACCAGGTCCGAAGGGACTCGATGTATATAGATCTGGACAACGGGGGAAAAAACACACCCAATGCCACCCTCACCCTGAAGGCCACCTTTGTGTGTGGCTGCATCAAGCTGTGCGTGGATCCCCGGTACGCAAACACCAAGTGTCACTACGTACTGAAGTTCTACCTGTCCCCGGTGTTGCGAAGGATGGGCCTGGCTTCTGCCTTGAAACACTCCGAGTAGTTGGACCGTTCCGTATCACCTGTCCTTCATGGAGAAGTTTATGAAAAAAAACACCTTTACCACAAGTCCATCAGGAAGTGGTTAGCACGTAGTGTCCTTGAGATCCTTCGGGAAAAGGAGAGGGCGGATCCTATCGAGCAGTTCCCTGAGCAGACTGTCAAAGTCATTAGGCAGAATGCCTCATCGCCAGAACTCTCCAACAAGCACCGAGATATGGGTTGGCTGGTGGTGAGAAGGGCTCTGCCTGTGAGATCCTTTGTGCATGCCCGGAGTCTCTGCCGCTCGAAGCGGCTGCAGAGGGGACGAGACTATCTCATACCTCCTTCTGGAATGTGCCTATGCAGAAGAAGTCTGGAGAGGAATGTAGTGGTGTTTGTCGAGGTTCGTCCCGAACAGCTCCGTGACGCGGGACTCCGTGCTCTACGGTCTGTTCCCCAGGACGAACACTGAGATGAACATCAACTTTGCCTGGAGGATCATCAACTGAGTGAAGGACGCTCTCTGGGCGGTCCGAAACCTGTTGATCGTCCAGCTGAAGGAGTTGACCCCGACTGAATGTTACAGACTGGCATATTCCAAGGTCCAGGACTACATGTGGAGGGATGCGCTGAAGCTTGGGGCAGCTGCTGCCAAGGTGCGGTGGGGAAAGACCACCGTGTAACATCTGCCTGCCTAAAGAAGAACAGGGGGCCCACCCTGTCATTTGGGCTCCGCTGATGCCTTAGCAGAAGAGCTGGATAATAAATGCACAGACTTGTATATAGGAAAAATAAATTTCGATGTCTGTATGTAAAGAAATGTAATGTGTGCACAAGAATGGCATAACCAATGGTAAAGAGATCCAAATAATTTTATGAATAAAGTATAATTTTGAAAAAAAACTTTCCTGCTCCTCGGATGCTGCCTGACCTGCTGTGCTTTTCCAGCACTACTCTACTCCAGAATCTGGTTTCCAGCATCTGCAGTCATTGTTTTTACCTTGATGATAATCCAGCACTATCCGAAGCCTTCTGTATAATTCATGTCGCCAGGTGCACAAAAAAAAGTTCTGTTCATCACCAACAAACTCCTGTATAGAGTCATAGAGATGTACAGCATGGAAACAGACCCTTCGGTCCAACCCGTCCATGCTGACCAGATATCCCAACCCAATCTAGTCCCACCTGCCAGCACCCGGCCCATATCCCTCCAAACCCTTCCTATTCATATACCCATCCAAATGCCTCTTAAATGTTGCAATTGTACCAG
>NC_057714.1:86759702-86766991 GCF_004010195.1 Chiloscyllium plagiosum | reverse complement strand
TTGAGCCAGTTCTGTATCCAAATGGCTAGTTCTTCCTGTATTCCATGAGATCTAACCTTGTTAATCAGTCTCCCATGGGGAACCTTGTCGAATGCCTTACTGAAGTCCATATAGATTACATCTACTGCTCTGCCCTCATCAATCTTCTTTGTTACTTCTTCAAAAAACTCAATCAAGTTTGTGAGACATGATTTCCCACGCACAAAGCCATGTTGACTATCCCGAATCAGTCCTTGCCTTTCCAAATACATGTACAACCTGTCCCTCAGGATTCCCTCCAACAACTTGTCCACCACCGAGGTCAGGCTCACTGGTCTATAGTTCCCTGGCTTTTCTTTACCTCCCTTCTTAAATAGTGGCACCACGTTTGCCAACCTCCAGTCTTCCGGACCTCATCTGTGACTATCGATGATACAAATATCTCCGCAAGAGGCCCAGCAATCACTTCTCTAGCTTCCCACAGAGTTCTCGGGTACACCTAATCAGGTCCTGGGGATTTATCCACCTTTAACCGTTTCAAGACACCCAGCACTTCCTCCTCTGTAATCTAGACACTTTGCAAGATGTCATCATCTATTTCCCTACAGTCTATATCTTCCATATCCTTTTCCACAGTAAATACTGATGCAAAATATTCGTTTAGTATTTCCCCCATTTTCTGTGGCTCCACACAAAGGCTGCGTTGCTGATCTTTGAGGGGCCCTATTCTCTCCGTAGTTACCCTTTTTCCTTAATATATTTGTAAAAACCTTTTGGATTCTCCTTAATTCTGTTTGCCAAAGCTATCTCATGTCCCCTTTATGCCCTCTTGATTTCCCTCTTAAGTATACTCCTACTTTCTTTATACTCTTCTAAGGATTCACTGATCTATCCTGTATCTTTGTTAATTCCACAGAACCAGTCAATGTTCCATTCTTAAGAAGAGCCACTGGACCCGAAATGTTAACTCTGCTTTGTCTCCATAGATGCTGCCAGACCTGATTAATTTTTCCAGCAATTGCTGTTTTTTTCTGATTTCCAGCATTTACAATTCTTTGTTTTTCCATCTTTGTTTAATGTTTCATTCGTGTTTGTTTATTGAAACCCAAGAGCAATATAGGTTAAAGGGCGCCGGGTTTAGCAAGACCGAAAGGAGGAACTTCCCGTTGTCTAGAATCTATCGGGGAAGTACATAAGAAACTGCCGCCCCAGCGCGATCTTAGATACGTTTTCCTTCATTTCCTGTAAATGGATCAGTGGGTTTTGAGGTCCCGGGTTTGAGATTCCGGGGGTGGATAGGCAACTGAACAATTTGTGAATTAATAATACGGACTTAGATCCTTGCTTTGGCATTGTGACTTCATGTATTATTGTAAAGAGCGTTCATGGCGCTGCGGATTTCTGCGCTGGCTTTATTCAATTCGCTTGTTGACACGCCTCGAATAGTAAGAGAGCTGAGAATCGAACCTCGTTAAGTTTCGATTTACATCTCGCATGGAGCTCACGTCTATCAGATTCTGATTCTCGGAACCCTCTCCCTATATAACAATGATCAGGGTGAGCCAGACATCTCATGACTGGGATTTAAATGTCAAGTCGTTTTCTTAAAGAAAATGTGACTCACTTTCATTACTCTCAAGGTCAGTGAGTAATTTTATTTGTCCAGGACGGATGCATCCTTTTAGAATTTTGATCACATCCCACAGATGAATCCGATCATTCCTGAGGCATTCAGAAATTAATGGCACTACCACCCGATTAACATCACTGCAGTCACATGACATTATTTTAATATGCAACTCTCACGTTTATTCTTACATATGAATTATTACTGCCACTCAGACTCCTTTGCTAGGATCCTGAACTCTGATTATATATCCTGATTATATATTCTGAACTCCTGAATATATCTGCCTGCACTGCATCTGTTAAACGAAGACATAGTATGATTTTTGTACTTTAATGAATTGGCTAATTAAATGACCAGAACAGGCATCAGTCCAAATGGGAGAAAAATCAATTCATAAAGGACAGCAATACAAAACACTCAGGCAATCGTGTACATCAGCTAGAAATGATAGATTTGCAATGTTAAAACTGGTAACCATAGGTGCCCAGCTAGAAAATAAAAACCTGAAATCGAATATCTCAATCATAACAAGTCTATAACCCAGAGTGGTGCGATTCAACTCTGCATTTTATGCCTATTCTAATAGCCTCTTGAATGCTATGGTTGGGTTTCAGAGGTTGGGGATGACAAATGAGCCAACAAACCAACCTCATTCTCAGCAACAATGTTAATTTCTTTAAAATGGCTAATTTAATTATGCTTTCTTGTGTTAAAGGGTGAGTTTGTTAGTTACTAAAATATGGGAAAAAAATGCAATAGATAGACACACAGTTTTGAAATGAGAGGTGACTCCAAAAAGATAAAAGGAAAAAAAGTCTTTGGTTAGTCTGTACACTAATGGATAGTTGCAGTTATTAAAGTGGCTGATTCTGGTAGCACTGGATTTTAGCAGCTGAGTAGTTGTTTTTTTTTCTTTTTCTTTTTTTTAAAACAGTGAAGGGTAGGGACTAAATCAAAATAGAATTGGAGGGCAGTTGAGTAGTTGTTTGGAGATTTCTGGTTTAGCGATTGGCTGAAAGGAATTTGTCCAATTTCCTTCAGCTGTTCTGAGTTGACTTGTTTTCTACAATCAGAAAGCGACTTTATTCCTTTGTACCTGCACATACAGGGGTGCCTGGTGGAAGTTCTCAGCTTCCTAGCACAATGTAACTTGAGCCATAATCTAGCACACCAGCATACAGAGACATGGGTTTGCAGATGGTTTTTACCCCCTTTCTTATGTATTCCTTGAAGGAAAAAGCATGCATATATATTATGCCTAAAACCGCCTTTCATTTAACTCATATCATACCTCCAGTCTAGGACACAATCCACGGGGTATCATAGTTCCGGTTTTTTTTAAATGGTACCTGTTAAAGTGCTGCTTTCAGAAAGTCGCTCAACTGCATTTTGCTGCATCATTCCATGATTCCTCTTGGGACTTGGTGTAATTACCTACAGATTTGAGACAGCCACTGAATTTACACCCTCAGTCATCTTTTGGCCTGTATGTCTTTATATTAAAGAAACACATATTGAATTTAAAATCCATAAATGATATGGGGTTATGATCTCTTTTCATAACACAGACACATTCATGATGCACCCACCTATCCAATCTCTGTCTGACTGACCTCATTCTTTCTTTCAACTACTTATCATAGAGTCATAGAGTCACAGAGATGTACAAGCATGGAAACAGACCCTTCGGTCTAACCTGTCCATGCCGACCAGATATCCCAACCCAATCTAGTCCCACCTGCCAGCACCCGGCCCATATCTCTCCAAACCCTTCCTATTCATATACCCATCCAAATGCCTCTTAAATGATGCTATTGTACCATTCTCCACCACATCCTCTGGCAGCTCATTCCATACAGGTACCACTTTCTGCATGAAAAAGTTGCCCCTTAGGTCTCTTTCATATCTTTCCCCTCTCACCCTAAACCTATGCCCTCTAGTTCTGGACTCCCCGATCCCAGGGAAAAGACTTTGTCTATTTACTGGATTAGTGGTGCTGGAAGAGCACAGCAGTTCAGGCAGCATCCGAGGAGCAGTAAAATCGACGTTTCGGGTAAAAGCCCTTCATCAGGAATAAAAGCAGAGAGCTTGAAGGGTGGAGAGATAAGTGAGAGGAGGATGGGGGTGGGGAGAAAGTAGCATAGAGTACAATAGGTGAGTGGGGGAGGGGATGAAGGTGAGTTGCAGTGGGAGAGGGACTCCCTGAGATTCTGGAGAGATAAGTGAGAGGAGTGTGGGGAGGGGGGGGGGGAGAAAGTAGCATAGAGTACAATAGGTGAGTGGGGGAGGGGATGAAGGTGAGTTGCAGTGGGAGAGGGATTCCCTGAGATTCTTGTAGAGAGAGGAGGAAAACTTCTTCCTGCTACTTTCTCCAAATAAGTTGGTGTCACTGTAGAAACTCCTATGCCTTGGCCATGTCAAACTTTGTAAAAACTAATGGAACGTTCTGTATTCAAGTCCTACACATCCCCTCTCTTAGTTTTTTTTCCCGATAGATAGTTGATAGCATCTGTGCAACTCACTTCTGACACCCTGAACTGGAGAATGTCATCACTTTATCTCAAATTTCCACACTACTTTGCTTTCATGTGGCCCATGTTGGCCTCTTCACTTCCCTGCCTGAACTTCTATATCTCTACTTCTGGGGATATGCTATCAACAAATATTAAATATAGATCCATTAACTCACAATTTCTTCAATTTAAGGATTCTATTCAATTCTCTCGGTTTTTCCAACTCTTTTACATCTTTGATGATGATGCCACTTTCATTCACCACTTTTTTCAATTTGTCTTATATTTTCTTCAATTGAGGATTATTCTCATTATGGCTGACAGGACCCTCATCTATATTGACACTTTTGCCCCCATCCTTTCCAGAAGTGCAATAGGATTCACCTCCTCCCATCAGCCTCCATATTCAAGGAGTCATACTCTGCAATGCCTAATACAGTGCCATCACCAAACCAAACCTGTTTCTGGAGATATTGGTGCCCTTCATGGATAGGGAAAGCCAGCCCCTAACCGACCAACAACTCTACTGTAAGATGCTGACTATGTGGATATTGCCTCCTCTTGCATTGACAGGACCTTTCAGATAAGCACAGCAGATTTCCTTCCCTAAACGGCATTAGTGAACAAGATGAGTTATTTTTATTGACAATAGTCATCTTTAAAGTCTTAATTTCGGATTTTTATTCAATTCACACTCCACCATTTGCCATAGCAGGATTCAAAGTGGTCCCCGGAACACTACCTGGGCCACTGGATTAATGCTGGAAATGTGTTGCTGGAAAAGCGCAGCAGGGCTTATGCCCGAAACGTCGATTCTCCTGTTCCCTGGATGCTGCCCGACCTGCTGCGCTTTTCCAGCAACACATTTCCAGCTCTGATCTCCAACATCTGCAGACCTCACTTTCTCCACTGGATTAATGATCTAGCGATAATAGCACTAGATCATCGTCTCCTCTTAAGAAAATTAGAGTCCATGGTGTTGGTGGGGATAACATATTAGCATGGGTAGAAGATTAGCTAACAAATAGAAGACAGAAAGTTGAGATAAAGAGGTATTTTCTGAATTAAAAAGCAATGGCTAATAAAGGGCCACAAGGATCTGTGTTGGGTCACAATTATTCACAATGTATATTCATGACTTGGATGATGGGAGTGAATGTACTACTGCCAAGTTGTAGATGACACAAAAATAACCAGGGAGGCAAGTATTGAGGGTGACACAATAATTCTGAAGGAGGATATAGACAGTTTAACTGAGTGAGCAAAAACTTGGCAGTTGGAATATAATGACGGGAAATGTTAGGTTATGCAGTTTGGCAGGAATAGAGGACCTGAATATTATTTAAATGGAAAAAGATTAAAGAATACAGCAGCATAGGTGGGATTTGGGGGTCCTTGTGCACAAATCACAAAATGTTAGCATCCAAGTTAAGTAGGTCAGAAACTATGGTGCAATGAAGGAATTTTAAAAATTATGAATGAATGTGGGTAGGTTCGGCGAATATACCAGAATTTGGTACATGGAGGTTGAAGTGGATAAGTGTGAGATTATCCATCTTGTTCAAAGAAAAGAAAATTATTATATTACCTAAATGGAGAGAAACTTAAGAGAACTTCAATGTGGGGGGGACGACTTACCAGGGGTAAGTAACGGGGCTCAGGTCTCTGGCACGGAGCCTGTCCCCGTTACTCAGAAGGGAAGGGTGAAGAAGAGCAGAGCAGTAGTAATTGGGGACTCGATAGTTCGGGGCACAGATAGGCGGTTTTGTGGGAACGAGAGAGACTCACGTTTGGTATGTTGCCTCCCAGGTGCAAGGGTACGTGATGTCTCTGATCGTGTTTTCCGGGTCCTGGAGGGGGAGGGGGAGCAACCCGAAGTCGTGGTCCACATTGGCACCAACGACATAGGTAGGAGGAGTGCCGAGGATGTTAGACAGGCTTTCAGGAAGCTAGGTTGGAAGCTCAGAGTTAGAACGAACAGAGTTGTTGTCTCTGGTTTGTTACCCGTGCCACGTGATAGAGATTCGAGGAATAGGGAAAGAGAACACTTAAATGCGTGGCTACAGGGATGGTGCAGGAGGGAGGGATTCCGGTTTTTGGATAACTGGGGTTCGTTTTGGGGACGGTGGGACCTCTATAAACAGGATGGTCTACACCTGAAACTGAGGGGCACCAGTATCCTTGGGGGGAGGTTTGCTAGTGCTCTTGGCGGGGGTTTAAACTAACTCTGCAGGGGCATGGGAACCCAGATTGTAGCTGCAGGGTGCAGGGCCTGGAGTGTAGGAGGTTAGGAACATGGCATCAATTCCCAAGGAGGGTGTCTGTAAACAGGAAAGTGGCTTGAAGTGTGTATACTTCAATGCAAGAAGTATACGAAATAAGGTAGGTGAACTTGCAGCGTGGGTTGGTACCTGGGACTTCGATGTTGTGGCTATTACGGAGACATGGCTAGAACAGGGACAGGATTGGCTGGTGCAGGTTCCAGGATTTAAATGTTTGAGTAGGGGCAGAGGGGGGGGTAAAAGAGGGGGAGGTGTGGCATTGCTTGTCAAAGATAATATTACAGTGGTGGAAAGGACGATGGATGAGGACTTGCCATCTGAGGTAGTTTGGGCTGAGGTTAGGAATAGGAAAGGTGAGCTCACCCTGTTAGGAGTTTTTTACAGGCCTCCTAATAGTCCTAGAAACGTAGAAGAAAGGATTGCGAGGATGATTCAAGAGAAGAGTGAAAGTAATAGGGTGGTTGCTATGGGGGACTTTAACTTTCCTGATATTGATTGGGAAAGCTATAGCTCAAGTTCGTTAGATGGGTCAGTGTTTGTTCAATGTGTCCAGGAGAGTTTCCTGACACAATATGTAGACAGGCCAACAAGAGGTGAGGCCATACTGGATTTGGTTCTGGGTAACGAACCAGGCCAGGTGTTAGAATTAGAGGTAGGTGAGCACTTTGGGAATAGTGACCATAATTCGGTGATTTTTACTCTCATGATGGAGAGGGATAAGTGTGTACTACAGGGCAAGAATTATAGCTGGGGTAAGGGAAATTATGATGCGGTGAGGCATGACTTAGGATGTGTGGCTCGGAAAAGTAAGCTGCAAGGCAAGGGCGTAATTGATATGTGCAGCTTGTTCAAGGAGCAACTATTGAGTGCCCTTGATAAGTATGT
>NC_057714.1:86721738-86757667 GCF_004010195.1 Chiloscyllium plagiosum | reverse complement strand
GGGGTTGATATAGGACTGAAGTTAGGGGTAGGTTCTTCACTCAGCGAGTCGTAAGTTCATGGAATGCCCTGCCAGTAGCAGTGGTGGACTCTCCCTCTTTATGGGCATTTAAGCGGGCATTGGATAGGTATATGGAGGATAGTGGGTTAGTATAGGTTAGGTGGGCTTGGATCGGCGCAACATCGAGGGCCAAAGGGCCTGTACTGCGCTGTATTCTTCTATGTTCTATGTTCTAATACACAGGGATCTGGGTGTTCTCTTGTATAAATTGTAGAAAAGTGGCATAAAAGTACAGCAGGTAATAAGGATGGAAAATTACATTTTGTCATTTATTGCTAAAGGAATAGAGTATTAAAGTAGAGAAGTGTTGCTGCAGTTGTTGCAGGTTTTGGTATGACTGGACCTAGACTAATGTATATAGTTTTGATCCTCTTGAAGGAGAGGAAGTTCACTCTGATTTTAGAGATGACGGGTTTATCTTATGAAGAGAGTTTCAGCAATGTATGCCTATACAGTGTAGAGGTTTTAGAAGAATGAGAGGAGATCTGATTGGGGAATATAAGTTTTAAAGAGAATTGACAAAGTAGGCATACAGAGGATGTTTTCTCAAGAACAAGATTTCACAGTTTTAGGATAAGGGCTAGCAAATTTAAAACAGAGAGGAAGAGGAATTACTTCACTCAAGAAACAGTATTGGTCCCTTAACTAAGGAAAAATATACTGGCATTGGACACAGACCAAAGAAGGTTTGTTAGCTTGTTAGTATGAAGGGATTTTCATATGAGAAGTTGAGTAGGTTGGGCCTATGCTTATTGGAGTTTAGAGGAATGAGAGGCAATCTTATTAAAATAGTTTTAGGTTCTTGGATTCAAGGATTCTTAGGATGCTAGAAAAGTAGATGTGAAGAGATTCTGGAACAGAAGGCATAATCTCAATGTAAGTGGTCACTGATCTAAGACAGAAGTGAGGAGAAATATCTTCTCTTGGAGAGGAATGAATCTGTCAAATTCTTTACCACCAGGAGCTGTTGGGGCTGGATTGCCAAGATTATTCAAGGCTGACTTAATTAGTAAAGGAATCAAATAGTATGTGGAAAAGGCAATGAAGTGGATAGGCCATGATCTGAGAGGTAATGCTCTAGTGGTAACATCACTGAGCCAATCATCAAGAGACCCAGACTAATGTTATGGGGGCATGACTTCAAAATCTCTCTGTGTAATAGAATAATGTTTTAGTCCTTACTGCTCAGGGGTGGAATTTAAAAATAAGCACGTCCAATTACAATTGTACAGGGTGTTGATGACGCTGCACCTGATGTACCATGGACAGTTTTGGCCCCCATATTTATGAAAGGTTATACTGGCATTGGAGGCAGATCAAAAGAGATTCATTAGGCTTATCACTAGAATAAAGGGGATTGAAAGAAGAGCTAAACAGCTTAGGCCTTTATTCATTTAAGTTTAGAAGAATTAGGAATTAATCATATTGAATATACAAGATGCCAAGAGGGTTTGACAGGGAGATTTTGTTGTTTCTAATTGGTGGAGTAATCTTGAATTCGAAGACATAGTTACAGAATAAGGGACACTAATTTAAAACTGAAGGAATTTCTTCCCCTGCAGAGGGAGTGAATGTCTGAAGTTCTTGACTCTAGAGAGCATGGAGGATGGATCACTGAAAGTATTTCATAAAGAGCTAGATAGATTTGTCCACTACTTTTCATCATTTATAGAAATGATTTGGATGTGAGCATAAAAGGTATAGTTAGTAAGTTTGCAGATGACACCAAAATTGGAAGTGTAGTGGATAGCGAAGAAGGTTACTCAGATTACAACGGGACCTTGGTCAGATGGACTGAGGAGTGGCAGATGGAGTTTAATTTAAATAAATGTGAGATGCTGCATTTTGGGAAAGCAAATCTTAGCAGGACTTATACACTTAATGGTAAGGTCCTAAGGGAGTGTTGCTGAACAAAGAGACCTTAGAGTGCAGGTTCATACCTCCTTGAAAGTGGAGTCGCATGTAGATAGGATGGTGAAGAAGGCATTTGGTAGGCTTTCCTGTATTGGTCAGAGTACTGAGTACTGGAGTTGGGAGGTCATGTTGCGGCTGTATAGGACATTGGTTAGGCCACTGTTGGAATATTGTGTGCAATTCTGGTCTCCTATCAGAAATATGCTGTGAAACTTGAAAGGGTTCAGAAAAGATTTACAAGGATGTTGCCAGGGTTGGAGGATTTGAGCTATAGGGAGAGGTTGAATAGGCTGGGGCTGTTTTCCGTGGAGTATCGGAGGCTGAAGGCTCACCTTATTGAGGCTTATAAAATCATGAGGGGCATGGATAGGATAAACAGACAAAGTCTTTTCCCTGGGGTGGGCGAGTCCAGAACTAGAGGGCATATGTTTAGGGTGAGAGGGGAAAGATAGAAAAGAGACCTAAGGGGCAACGTTTTCACGCAGTGGGTAGTAAGTGTATGGAATGAGCTGCCAGAGGAAGTGGTGAAGACTGGTACAATTGCAACATTTAAAAGGCATCTGGATGGGTATATGAATAGGAAGGGTTTGGAGGGATATGGGCCAGGTGCTGGGAGGTGGGACTAGATTGGGTTTGGATATCTGGTCGGCATGGACAAGTTGGACCGAAGGGTCTGTTTCCATGCTGTACATCTCCCTGAGTCTAATTGACAGCTATGAGAAGTTGGCATGAAAGAGAATTTGAGGCCTCAGGTAGGTAAGCCACATTCTCATTGAATGATGGGGTAGGCTTGAGGAGCCAAATGGCCTACTCCTGCTGCTATAATCTTTTGTTCTTATGACCTGCTCCTACATTTTATAATCTGATGGGCTAATAGCATCTGCATAAGGGCTTATGCCCGAAACGTTGATTCCCCTGCTCCTTGGATGCTGCCTGACCTGCTGCGCTTTTCCAGCAACACATTTTCAGCTCTGATCTCCAGCATCTGCAGTCCGCACTGTCTCCTAATAGCATCTGCAGCAAAGAAAACAAAGTTAGTATTTCAGGTTAATGATCGTTCATCAGAACTGGAGTGAACTTTGCCTGTCTGCACAAATGCTGTATTTCAAGTATTCCCTGCTTTTTTTTTTAGATTAGATTACTTACAGTGTGGAAACAGGCCCTTCGGCCCAACAAGTCCACACCGACCCGCTGAAGCGCAACCCACCCATACCCCTACATTTACCCCTTACCTAACACTACGGGCAATTTAGCATGGCCAATTCACCTGGCATGCACATCTTTGGACTGTGGGAGGAAACCGGAGTACCCGGAGGAAACCCACGCAGACACGGGGAGAATGTGCAAACTCCACACAGTCAGTCACCTGAGGCGGGAATTGAACCCGGGTCTCTGGCGCTGTGAGGCAGCAGTGCTAACCACTGTGCCACCGTGCCGCCCTTTTTTTTTATTTCAGATTTCCAGCCTCTGAAATGTTTAACATTTTTTTGAACAAGCTATTAAACTGGGGTGGTCTCTGAAGTTTCTTAGTACCCTCATCTCAGAGACAATGTGCTTGAGAAACTCAGCAGGTCTGGCGGCATCTGTGCAAGGAAGCAGAATTAACTTTCAAGTCCAATGTGAGTCCTTCAGAACAGAGTTCTGATAAGTTTCTCCAGCATTTCTGCTTTTATTTGGAATGGTGAAATTTCATTGCGTACACAAACTAGCTAAAGAGTCATGCATAATAACGCTGATGTACTATACAGAATAGCTACCAAGTATCTCTGCCCACACAAAAGCCTAAGCAATTAATTGCAATGCTGGAGACTATCATAGAGACCTGAGACAGGCTGTATGAATCAAATATTCTGCCAATCTTTCCACAGGTGCATCGATGTGTTATTGTTTTACAAACACTCAAATGTTGATTGATCATAATGTAAACTCAGTGGCTTAGTAACTGAAAGCCAAATTGAAACGCTTCCAAAAACACGAGGAGCATTTCAGCCTGCGTCTATTGTTTAAAATGGTGAGTTATTAAAGCCCCCCGCCCCATGTATCTGTTCTTCTGTGTGGTGATGTCAGGAATCTATATCACGCAGTTTCTAAAGCAGAGAATGATCCAACTCCAGATAGCTAAACTTTTGAAAAGGAAAACATATCTCCTGTCGACGGAAAAAAAAGACTGTGCGTAACATTGACGTACTTAGGGCAGTCTTCTTTCACGTGAAGGGACCAGTGAATGACCGCGCCACAAAACAGGAAGCGACTGTTTAGTAACGGGAATACGTTTTAAAGGTATATCATCCTCTAAAGAGATGATTGACTACCCACGTTTTGAGGCAACAACAAAGCCAGTTCCGATCGTGTCTGGCATGCTAATTCACCCACAGTGCCGAGTAACTGGCACCATTATACCAACACTACCGCTCAATGAAGTGAAAACAATCTCTTACTTTGGCTCTGAACGACCCGAATAAAAATGTGCTGTCTTCAAACTATGGAAAATGTCAAATTGAAGAGCGAAAGTCCTCAGAACAAAATCAGATAATCACTCAATGATTGTTTTAAAATGAAACATTTGGTGATGGGTATATCACGATGAAGACATTGCAACAACACTTGAAAATAAAATGTAGGCGAGCCCGTTCAACGCTAAATGGAGACAGTCTCACTGCTGACTGGACCGAGTAAGAAAAACGTTTAGACCAGGTCATGAAGAATGTTACCGAAATTGTCAGCAACTCAAGGGTTAAACCGAAGAATGGGTAACCGAAATGATGAAGAGGCTGGTCCTGCAGTAAAGGGTAGCTTTCCATGAATTGTGGAGGACGTGTGGGCCTGTGAGTCGGCACAGTAGGAATTCCCCAGTCATTGCTACACTGCATGGTACTCAGCACCGCGCAGTTGTATTTTCGTTTTCTTTTCCGGTTGGGCAGCATATATTCATTCGGAATATGTTTTCACCCTTATGGTTAAGTGTTTTCGTCAACGTGGAGACTTTATTATCGCGTTTACCACAATGACACTGTGGGGGAGGGGTGACTGGTGGTGTAGGTGAGTGAAGGGTTGGGTTTGTTCATTAATGAACAGTTTGCAACCCCCATTTTTATAATCTCCTCTTACAGATCTCAACTCTTCAGAGGAATAGCTGCAGTATGGTCCGAAATATTTCCCTCCAGTGCGCAGATGTATTTTTGTTCGAAATAGTACCCAACCAACACACAATCCCCTATCCCCATCATCATGTCCAAGTGAGAATATTCATTGGTTGCAGTATTCAATTCTATTTGCAATTCCTCACGTGCAGTAAGGCCTGAATAGCATACAGGTTTGGGCTGATAACATTATGGAAGTGGATCTCCAACAGAGATTTCAACCACAACCCCGAACATTCAATGGCATTACAATTGTCAACTGTTGCACAGCAGAAAAATAGATTAATACAGGACAAAAAAAAAAGCCAGAATCCGGGGATTACCATTGATCAGAAAATGAAAGTGACCAGCCGCATGAATGTAGTGGTTACAAGAGCTGGCCAGAAGCTGGAAAGTCTGTGGAAGCAAGTGGCCTTTGCTACCCGACATAAGGCAAAAGCCGGAATGGGGGGATACTCTGCACTTGCTTCACTGGTGGAGCTCCTACAGCGCTCATGTAGCTTAGCACCATCCAGGACAAAGCAGCCCACTTGATTGGTAGCTCATTCTCCACCATCTTAAAATTCACTACCACCAACACAGTGTGTACCATCTATGATATTCACTGCAATAGCTCAGTGTTTCTTGAGGCTGCACCTTCCAAACCCACAACCCTACCATCAGGAAGGACAAAGAGAGTGTCTACATGGCAACATCACCACTTACACGATCCCTCCAAGCTGCACAGCATCCTGGAGCTGTATTATCACTGGGTCAAAAACCTGAAGTGTCCTCTTTAAGAGCATAATGAGTGTCCCAACACTGGATGGGATCAGTAGGTGAAGAGGGTGGATCACCGTCACCTCAAGAATGCAAGTCCTGGCTGAAGTATGCTAAAGACTGAATTGTTTAAAGTGCATACGTGATCATAAAAGCGAAAGAGTGTGGGTGCTAGAAATCTGAAACAGAAAATGCTGGAGAAACTCCAAGGGTCTGGCAGCATCTGAGGAGAGAGAAATGCATACACGAACCTGTTTGTATCTTAATAAAACAAAGAACTCTTGATGCTGAAATCTGAAACAAAAACAAGTTGTTGGAGAAACTCATCTTTCTCCTTTTATCATTGTGAGGCTGTAGTTGATCCTTCATGCTATGCAGCCATATTTTACGTAAATTATTACTTAGCATTTACAGCATAGTAATAGCCAATTTCAATCCAACTCCACACCAGTAGCCTCACTTCATCTCACTGAAAAAAACCTGTATTTAAATGAGAGCTACTATTGTTTGGAACAGTGCGTGTGCCGATGTTGATAGTGCACTGTCACAGAGTTATCATGGCGCAAATATGGCAATAATGTGTGAACCTATGGGATCTGGGGCAACCCCATCTCGGTTATGACCCGCCTCCTTGCCCACCCACTCGGTTCTCAGTGGTTCCATGCTGTGAGAGCTGAGCTCCACCCATCGCACTGAAGCTGGGGAATCTCTGCTCAGTGTCACATGCTTGACAGTAGAGTCAGAGCAGGATCATGGCAGCAGCGAGACTCTGCCGCTGCTCCTGTGGTTGTCTGCTGTGGTGAGGAGCTGGCGCTTTCTGTTGCATCTCTTTTGTCAGGACAGACTGTAGTGATCGAAAGAGAAAGGCAATGGAGTACATGCTGACCCAAAGTATCGATAACGCCAGGTTGGAATTGCTGCTGGAGCTGGACATGATGGATGTGATCGAGGCATTTTACCCTTTGGAGGACACAGCACTCTACCAGGACAATATGCTGTCGCTAGAGCAGCACTCGGATGGAGTGCCAGCGAGTAGGGCCAGGGACGGTCAACAACCGCTCTTCTACTCAGTCAGATATGGCACAGTTGAGGATTTACTTAACTTTGCAAATCAGGTGTGCAATACATTCCGCAATCATCCCCAACACTTCCGAAACCGCGAGACGGGAGTAATATTGAACAAGGTGAGTGAGCAATGTTTTGTGTACATGCAAGAGGTTGTTCATAATACGGTAGTTTCTACCGTGTGGTCTTTTAAAGATTGTTTTTAAAATATGTTCCATGATCTCGTAGCGCCTCTAAAGATGGAAATTGGCCCGAAGTGGATCCAAATCTTTTTGAATATACTAGATATTGCCAGATAAGACGCTTGCATTTACGTAGCGCCTTTCATTACCTCAGGGCGTCACGAGTTGTTTTACAACTTATGAACTACTATTGATGTGCAGTCACTGTTGTAATTTTAAAAAGGTAGCCAGAAATCTGCATCTAATTTGCCTGAAGAAATCTTTCTAACAATTAATGTTGATAACATCAATTGGAACCATGAAGTGCAGCAAATTGTTTTTCCTTTTATTCCCTAAACTAGAAAACAAGGCTCTTTACTTCACAATGTTTAAAATGTTAACATGGTCTGATTGGAACAGGTTGCGAACAGCAAATGGGATATTAAAGAGCCATGAGCAATTCCAAAGTCACAAATTGCAGATCACCTGCAGCAAAATAATTTTATGTATAACAGGGTGTTACAAACAGCAATGTGCTTTTTTGTTACAAATGATATTAATTTATGGCAAGGACACTGAGGAGAACTACCTTGCTCTTTTCATATAGTGCCAAGGGATCTTTAGCATCTACCAGAGAAGATAAAAAGGCATTAGTTTAGTGTAGCATCTGAGAGACAGCATTTTATAGAACCGTAGAATCTTTCAGCATAGAAACAGACCCTTCAGCCCAACCCATCCATGCAACCAAGTTTTCCAAACTAACTATCCCACTTGCCTGCGTTTGACCCATATCCATCGAAACCTTTCCTATTCATGTGCTTGTCAAAAGGTCTTTTAAATGTTGTAATTGTACCTGCATCTACCACATCCTCTGGCAGTTCATACTGCATACAAACCGCCATCCATATTAAAAAGTTGTCCTACAGGTCCCTTTTAAATGTTTTTCCTCTCACCTTAAAGATATGTCCCTAGTTTTGAACTCCCCCACCCTAGTGAAAAGACCTTTGCTATTCACGCCATCTCTGTCCCTCATGATTTCTCAGTGTTGCATTGGTGTGACTGCTAGATTTCTGATGAATGGAAAATGTTCTGCAGCTTAACCTATTTTTAAACTATTTTTAAATCCACCACTGTGCACTTCGTGTGCAGATGTGCATTTACCATTTACAGTAGGTCTGTGTTCCTCAAATTGTCATTGGGGGGGAAAGGTTAAACTAACTTTCTTATTGCAGTCTTTTTTGTGGCTTTCTGTTTATTCTACAGAAGGATATAGTTATTAAAAATGGACATTATCAAGTTGATTCAGAAGTCTTCCTGTTTCCATGGAAGTTTGCCCATAGGAACATTGGTCCTGGTTACATTCCTCGCGGTACTTTTGGAAGGTGCCACCTTGCACAAGACAGAGAAACAAAGAAGCGAATGGCATGTAAATTAGTAAGTCACTTAGTGTTATGAATACATTTTTAATCTACGTAAAGATATTTTCAGTGCATATATTTTTATTATTAAAACTATACAAAACTGTTTAAGAATATAAGAATTTTTAGTAGTTAAAAAGTGAGTTGCCTTAATAAAACCAACCCATTGAGAAATCTTAATCCTTCAACTTACTGTCCGAGTTCTCAAATGGATTTTATACTGTTCACATTAATGACTTCTTGAAATTTGCATGACAACTTTTTTTCAAGAAATGGTTCCATGTGACTTCCCTTTTTATTTCTAACTTCCTAATTTTAATTTGAGACTCCTGGTATTTGAGTCCAACAGCACAAATATTAATGTACCCCAGTCAGTTTTTATTATTTCCTTTTGTAACCTTCAAAATTTCAATGAAATGAAAACTTGACAGCATTTTTTAAAAAGTCGTGCATTCCATCCTATTCCATTATCTGTCATTTACTGCAACCAGGCAAATTGATGCACCTGGGCACAGACACAGGCAAGTCACTCCTACACTTGTAATGCTCATTTGATTTGGGTGAAAGAAGACAGTGTTCCTAAGATCTGCATTAAAAATGGACTTTTCTGTATGTAGCAAACTTGTGGTTTTATAGTTAACGGACTATGACTGGTTTCATTTACTTTACTGCGCAATTTGTTTTTTTCAACAAGGCATATTTTGTAAATATAAAAATGTGTAAAACTAATTAAACTGCTAAAATGTCATGATCTTTATCTGATCATTTAGTGATCTAGAAAGTAAGTATATTTGCAAATGTCTTAAATTAATTCTCCAAGTATTTGCACATTGCACTTAATTAAAATGTTAAAATGGCACACCCAAGTTTTTTGCTGAGATGCCCTTGGAGCACACATTAGCAGGAGAAGTCATCACACCAGAGATGTTCATGAAGCAGATTCCCAGTTTTGAATATGCTGTCAGAGGAAGTGAAATCAAAAGCCAAATCTGACAGGAAATAAAGCTACAGGGTGGGAGAAGAGGAAATCCTGTCAGGCCTTTTTCACTTGTTTCCCAGGATTTAAATAAGGGGTGACATGGTAAAGATAAAGTTGCCATAGCCCTACCAGACCCATACAGCTATTCTGTCATTAGAGAGGTTTAACCTGAGGATCACCACATCTCGGGTGAGGGAAGAAGTTCAGCTGATGTGGGAAATGAGCCCACACCACTGGCATCATGGCACATCACATACTTGCCTTCCAGCCAACTGAGATAATTGACAGCCATAGCAGCTGTGATTGTAGCTTGGCCAGTAGGTGGCCAAGGGAAAGCTAAAATGTGAAATGATAAGTCATCAAAAAATGGAAAACAAAAGGGGTGAGAAGTGAGCAGAAAAGGATTTTGTTTAAAATGTAATCTGAAAATTAAATAATTTTAAGATTTCCACATCTTTTGGGCTTCCCTGAAGGGCTGTGTGGGAATGTGCATTGTACATTGCTGGACAAATGACAATAAACTGAATTTTGCTGCTGGTTTGTTTTGAATTAATGCAGTGCCAGAAGTTGATACAATTGGCCTTTGTATCACCGGGCTAATGATAAGAAAGGCTAACCAGGATTCCAACTGTCATAGTGTGAAGGTTTTTAGATGCCAACGGACGTCTGTGTCAGGCTCTCCAAATGGTAAAATATCCTCCTGAAGTTTATAGTCTACACTTAGATTGCTGTGAGCAGTTTTGGTCCTCTGATGTACGGAATAATATATTAGAATTGAAAGCATTTCACCAAGTTTATTCCAAGTGTGGAGTAAATTTCATATGAGTAGATTGAGCCTGTAATCAGTGGAGTTTAGAAGAATTACCTTCTTGAAATATAAATATTCTTTTGGGAGATTTAACAGGGTGAATGCTGAGAGTCTATCTCTCAACATGGGAGAGTCTAGGACCAGAGACTCAAAGTAAGAAGTCACCCATTTAAGACTGAGCTGAGGAGGAATTTCTTCTCTCCACAAGTAGTGAATCTGTGGAATGCCTTATCACAGAGTGCTATGGGTTTATGTGTAGCTAAGTATGTTCAACGCTGAGAGATTTTTAATCAATAAGGGTTATGGGGAAAAGGCAGGAAAATGGAGTTGAGGATTATCAGAGCAATCATAACTTCATTGAATGGTGGAACAGACACAATAGGCTGAAGTTTTGCTCTTGCATCTTTTGATGATCTCACATCATGAATGACCATTTAGAGGGGACACAATATTTCAGCTTGTATTATTGTCTTCAGGGTAGGAGGCAAGGGAATTAATGAAGTAAATGTGCACTTTTCTTTAATTTTCCATATCATTACTGTAAACCTATACATGCAAATCCTCTTTCATGAGTCATATAATCAATTTTGTTTTAAATTCCAAGATTCCAGTGGAATTTTTCAAGCCTGCTGATATACAAATACAAGCACAATTTCGCCATGAGAACATTGCAGAATTATATGGTGCGTTACTGTGGAATGAAACCATACATCTCTTCATGGAGGCAGGAGAAGGAGGTTCCGTTGCAGAGAAGTTGGAAAGTTGTGGGCCTATGAAAGAATTTGAAATCATATGGTTGACCAAACATGTCCTCAAAGCACTTGACTTTCTGCATTCCAAAAATGTAATACATCATGACATTAAACGTAAGTGATTTTTTTGCCCTTTTATGATTTTTTTGGGATAACAGCAAATCAGTTAAAAAGTCTGTTCTGGAAAAGTATATGTAAGAATGATTTGTTCATTTGTCTTATTGTTCATGTCTTCCCAGCCAGTAATATAGTTCTCATGTCAACCAAAGCAGTAGTGGTAGATTTTGGCCTTTCTGTCCAGATGACTGAAGAAACCTACATTCCCAGAGATATTCGAGGAACAGAGGTGAGAATGGTTATTGTGTTCCTAACATTAAAGTTGTATAGGGCCACACTTTTTAAACTCTTAATTTTATTCAGGATAGTGCTTTTACTTGACTCTGTAGGACTTTGTGGGCCATCTCAATCTTTCATGATTACTTTTGGTGTAATGACCAGATTACTTTCCTCAGTTAGCACTTTTCTCAGGTTCTCTGCAGACTATGACTATGAATTGGCAGTGGTGTTTCTTATGCACCCTGTTAACAATTAGGAACCGTAAGGGTATTGAGGTCTATCAATCTCCATGTATTCAGACCTGTCGTTTCACTTCCTCAAGTCTGATTTAAAAATAAATATGATGTGCCATGTGTTTAATGTTTGGAATACATGTATCTCAGGAATTTGCTTTGGTATTATTGCACGTATTCTTTGATTTTCTCCCATCTTTGGGGACTGCTTCGTCTTTGGTCAATGATCTGGTCCATGTTTGGGGAGACTTTTCAGGTTTTATGATGAATGTGGTTTGCTGATTGACTCAAAGTTTTCAGAGAGACTATAATATAGTGCACAACACTAAAGAATGTGATGAGATTGTAGTGGAATGAGTCAGAACTATTTTGAAGAAAAAGTGCTCATATATGCAATAAACCCTTGTACAACATAAGATTTTTTTTCTAAATTTTTGCTAAACTTGACTTTATGCACATTTCTCTCATGTTGTGTTCCAGAGCAGGTAAACAGATTTATAGAAAGCCAAAGACATAGAACATTTATTGAGGGGCACAAAAGCACATGATGTAGGATATGATTTTTCATTGGTTATTGCATTATGAGTTCCTAATTTACAATGCATCATGCAAAGTAATGCAAGGAAAGCAAGGTTGTTGACATCATAGGGAAAGCAATTTTGTTGACATCACATACATGGCTGAGGGAGGGACAAGATTGACAACTCAAAATTCTGGGAGGTAAGATCTTAAGGGAGGACAGGGGAGGGTGAAAAAGAGGTTGTGGTGTTACATTATTAATTAGGGAGTCACTTACTACAATAAAGGAGGATGGTAGCTTGGAAGGGTCATCAAATGAAGCTTTGTGAGTGGAACTTAAGAATAAAAAGAGGCAGTCATACTGAGGAGTACTGTATATTGTAGGTTCTTTAAAAAAAGACAGCAGGCAATTGAGGAGCAGATAATCACTGAAGTAAAAACAATTTGGTAATTATATATGGGGATTTCAACTTCCTTAACATTGATTGGGCTAACTTAGTATAAAAAGTTTAGAGAGAGCAGAGTTCTCAATATATTTGGAAGAGCTTTTTATATCAACAAAGTGGCAAGAAGGGAAGCGTTTTGGTGATAGTGACCACAGGGAAAAAACTTTGTCTATTTATCCTATCCATGCCCCTTATAATTTTGTAAACCTCTATAAGGTCACCCCTCAGCCTCCGACGCTCCAGGGAAAACAACCCCAGCATGTTCAGCCTCTCCCTGTAGTTCAAATCGTCCAACCCTGGCAACATCCTTGTAAATCTTTTCTGAACCCTTTCAAGTTTCACAACATCTTTCTGATAGGAAGGAGACCAGAATTGCATGCAATATTCCAACCAGGCCTAACCAATGTCCTGTGCAGCCGCAACATGACCTCGCAACAGATCTTATTAAAGAAAGCAAGATCTGGCCAAAGTGGACTGGATATGGCAATTTGAGGAATAATCCACAGCAGAACAGTTGGAGGTGTTCAAGAAGGAAATAGGGAGAATACAGGCCCAACCTTTTCTGTTCAGGGCGAAATGTAGGAACAGCAAGCCCAGAAAACCCTGGATGTCTAGGAATATTCAGAACTGGATAAAAAGGAAAAGAGAGGCATATAACAGGTACAGAGGGAGCAAATCAACGGAGGCTGTAGTAGAGTGTAGAATGTGCCCGGGGGAACCTAAGAAATCAATTAGGAGAGTAAAGAGGGGCATGAAAAGCACTGGCAGGGAAGAGTAGACAAAAACCTAAGAGATTCCACAAGCATATTGAAGGGAAGAAGATAACCAGGGAAAGATTAGGGACCACATCTGTGCATGTAGTTGGACAACCTTGGAAGAGTGTTAAATGAGTACTTCACATCTGTCTTCACTTGGGAGAAGGAGGATGCAGTTAAAAAGTTTGGGAAGGTGGACAGTAAGGTCCTTGAGCAGATTGATATAGAGAGTGAAGAGGTATTGCAGGTTTTGGTGGGCTTAAAATTGGATAAATACCCGGGTCTGAATGAATTGTATCCCATACTGCTGTGAATATGACAAGTGTCAGCCACCCAGCCAAAATGAGAAAGACATTCTGTGGTTACAAGAGATATAAACAGATTGACCAGAAGAACAGATCAATGACAGATGCAGTTTAATCCTGATAAGTGTCAGATCATGTGCTTTGGAAATATAACATGACAAGGAATTAGTTGATGAATGGTAATGTACTAGGAAGCTCAGAGGAACAGAATGATCTTGGGCTACTTGTCCACAAATCCCTGAAGATTCTAGATTAGATTGGTGCTGGAAAAGGACAGCAGTACAGGCAGCATCTGGGGAGCAGGAAAATCGACGTTCCGGGCAAAAGCCCTTCATCAGGAATAGTTCCTCTATTCCTGATGAAGGGCTTTTGCCCGAAATGTCGATTTTCCTGCTCCTCGGATGCTGCCTGTACTGCTGTGCTTTTCCAGCACCACTCTAATCTAGAATCTGGTTTCCAGCATCTGCAGTCCTTGTTTTTACCTAGTTGAAATCCCTAAAGATGGCAAGGGCGGGTTAATAGGGTGTATGGCATATGGGACACTTGCCTTTATCAAATAAGACTAGATTTTAAGAGTTGTACAGAACTTTGGTTAAGCCACAGCTGGAGTACCGAATGCAGTTCTGGCTACCATACCATAGGAAAAATGTGATTGCCTTGCAAGAGTGCAAAGGAAAGTAATCAGGATGCTGTCTGAGATGGAGCATTTCAGCTATGAAAAGAGGCTAGATAAGCTCAGATTGTTTTCTTGGAACAAAGGTGGTTGATGGGGAACCTGTTAGAGATGTATAGAACTGGGTGGCATGGTGGCTCAGTGGTTAGCACTGCTGCCTCATAGTGCCAGGGTCCCAGGTTTGATTCCAGCTTCAGGTGACTGTCTGTGTGGAGTTTGCACATTCTCCCTGTGTCTGGGTTACCTCCAGGTGCTGTGGTTTCCTCCCACAGTCCAAAGATGCGCAGGTCAGGTGAATTGGCCACACTAAATTGCCCATAGTGTTAGGTACATTAGTTAGAGGGAAATAGGTCTGGCTGGGTTATTCTTCGGAGGGTCGGTGTGCACTGATTGGACCAAAGGGCCTGTTTCCACACTGTAGGGAATCTAATCTATGAGGGACATTGACAGGGTGTATGGAAAGCAGCTTTTCTGCTCAGTTGAAGGGTCAATTGCAAGGGCGCAGCTTTAAGGTGAAAGACAGAAGTTTAGAGGCGAGTTGAGGAAATTTTTTTTGTGCATGAGGATGATTGGATCGGAAATGGCATTAGAGGCAGGTAGTCTTGACTGTTAAACCTTGACTGTTACTTGGAAGAGTATTTGAAATGCAATAACATTCAAGGCTAAGAGGTAAAAACAATGACTGCAGATGCTGGAAACCAGATTCTGGATTAGTGGTGCTGGAAGAGCACAGCAGTTCAGGCAGCATCCAAGGAGCTTCGAAATCGATGTTTCGGGCTTTTGCTGCTCCTCGGATGCTGCCTCGGTTTTTACCTCTTAGCCTTGAATGTTATTCGAAGCTCCTTGGATGCTGCCTGAACTGCTGTGCTCTTCCAGCACCACTAATCCAGAATTCAAGGCTCTAAGAGCCAAGCACTGGCAAATGAGACTACTGTAGATGTAGTGTAGCTTTGATGGCACAGACTCAATAAGCCAAAGGGCCTTTTCTGTGAGTATGATTCTATCGAAGAATAGAAACCTGGTACTCTTAAGGTGTGAAACAAAATTGAAGCTTTGAAATGCCGATGGAGATTTCTTTGCAGCCAATTCACTGTGAAGTTGAGGCATGGAAGTCCTGCTGATGTGCTTCTTGTGGAGAAACTCAGAAGATGGGGATGTTAAATCCAAGTGAAATAATCAATGAATGTAAGGATGAAGGACATAAGAAATGTTAGCAGGATTAGACTCTACAGCTTCTTCTCCACAGTTTAATAAGATAATTCTTGATCATCAGCTTTAACTACTCATTCCCCATATCCCTGGATTCCATGACAGAGTCAAAATACAGTCTCTGTCAGCCATAAATATAATCAATGATGGTGTATCCACAGCCTAGGAGTATTAAAATACAGACAGTTCCCAAGCTGCGAACAGGTTTCATTCTTGAGTATGTTTTTAAGTTGATTTGTATACAAGTCCGAACACAATACAGGGCAATATAAAATAGCTATTCATAAGTATGAGGATATATTCGCATGTTAGATTTTTAAAATTAATATTAATACACACCTGTATTGATTTTGTTCATCAATACAAGTATTCATAAATCAGGCATTCATAAATTGGGGACCACCTATGCAAAAATTAATGACTTATTAAATTAAAATGTTTCTTCTTGTCTCCTCTTTAAATGGTTGACTCCTTATCCTAAGCACGGGATGACACTGTAGATTCTCCAGCCAGTACAGGCAACCTCTCTACTGTCTACTCTATCAAGCCTGTTCAGTTTCATATATTTCATGAGAACATCTCATTTTTAGTGACATTCCAAAGAGTATATACCTAATTTACTCAGCTTCTCACATAGGACAACTTTCTCATTCCATCTAGTGATGCACAGCCTCCAATATAAGAACATAATTCCTTGTAAATGGAGACCAAAATTTTTCCAGTCCAAGTCTGGTATTATCAAAGCCCTGTACAATTCCAGCAAGAATTCCTTATTTTGGTTGGTCTCCTTGTAATAAAGACCAACGTATCTTTTGTCTATTTACTTGCATGCTACCTTTGTGTTCATTTATGAGTGCACCCAAGTTCCTCTGAACATCAACATATATAACTTCTGTGTCCTTTTTAAAAAAAAATTCTGCTTTTCTGTTCTTAGAATAAACTCATAACATGCCCTTCATTAGACTCTCTGTAGCCAAAATATCCTGATAAATGAGTCATTAAAGGCTCTACGCATTCCACATCTGTGTCATGCTAACCAGGGGAGGATCCTAGCTCAATCCTGAGTGTGCCAACCTACCTGATCTTGAACTAGGAAGCAGCAAGATGATATTACCTTCAATATCCCTGGGATACAAACATCAAACTTTCTCCAGAGTTTCTGCTTTTAACTATCCAATACCTGCTGTGGATAACTGTGAACATGACACTGGAATAGATCAAGACTGTCAAGATCCCAAGGAACTGTGCTCCAGTATTCCTTTAGGAAAAATATGTTAAGTAAAAATGCTGATACCAATAACTTCCATGAGTAGAAAATTAGTTTTTGATGTCAGTAGTTGGACCAGAGTCTGAAGAGACTTTACAATAAAAATTAAAAACAAAGTTGAAACCATGCATCAAGGTTATTTCCAAACGCAAGAGGCAATTAGATAATTCCTTAGGCTGTTGATGGATTTCTGCCAGGAAGTTTTTCCCTTGGTAAACTAACGACATTTCTTTGTATTAAAGCGTGCATTATCCAGCAACAGATATGCAAAGGAATTGCCCAGTAGGCTTTTGTTTTACTCCCGTAAGTTACTGTACAAATTTAAAGGGACAGTGTTTCCATAATGAATTACTTTAACAACTTGTTGTTTGTTGCCATTTTGTCACTGTGCTATTGCACACAAGCTGCAAAATAGTTTCTTTGCTGAATGCCATTTCATTGTGTGCTGCATTTGAACAAATACATTTCGTAAACAGTGTTTCATGAAAGCGGTTTCCCTTTAAATGGGACAAACATGGGTCCAGCAGAACAAATTTTACATACCTGAATTTTCAGTAGTCTTAATAAGTAACTTCTTTAAATAAGCACATTCTTTCCAGAAAGATTTGTCATACAGGTGAGTAACAAATAATATTCACAACCTTTTGTAAATGCTGGGTCATACTAGTATTATACAAAGCTCTGTTCACAATTGTATTGGAAAGTGCTGTTGATTAGTTTATTCAGTATTTTATGTTACAAATAGTTCAGTTCTATTTAACTCTTTAATTGGCCAGTTTATCACTTTGGAGGGTGATTGTGAGCTAGCAGTGACATGTGAGGTTTGCACAAAGCTATCTCAGACTCTTGATGTAGTCATTGGTCTACTGTCTGCAGCAAATTAAATATGGCATACCACAAATCCAATGGCTGTGACAGGCTAAAAATTTATTCACTACAAAAATACATAAACAATCTGATAACATTAAATGTGGGATATATGCGATTATAACGTTAAAGATTATACTTGATTCTCAAAACCAAGTATCAGTGTTTATGATAGATTTTTAAAATTAATGATGCTTGGAATATTGACATAACTGCCATCTGTTGCCCATCCTAGTTGTCCCACTCTAGTTTTCTCCAGTTTAAGACAATTGATTGGCTTGCTGGGCTATTTCAGAGGACTGTTAAGAGTTAATGAAGTTGATGTTAAATTGAAGCCATCTAAAGTCAGACTTGGGACCAACAGATTTCCTCCTCTAGAGGACATTAACCCAAACCAGTTGGATTTTTAGAATAATCTAACAGCCTTCTTTTGCCAGTCATTTTAAAAAAAAATAAGACCTTAATTGTCGGATTTGATCTCTTGTTCTCGAAAAAGTCCAGGTCTTTGGATTACTAGTCAAGAGACATAACTCTTCCCCAACTATACCTCCTTTCCATCTATTCACAGAATATTGGGAGAAGAATGTTTGCAGTTTATTAGAAATATTTTGTCTACAGTTTACGCAGTGAATGTGCTCACTAATCATTTTGATGCACTCACTAATCTTGATGTCCTTATGCGTTGTTGCAATGAAAGGATACAGCATTTAGTGTAGTTCTTTTTAAGGGCAGTACATTTAGTCAGAGATAACAAAAGCCATTAATATTCTGCAGCAGCCTTGTGTTTCCTGTTACTTTCAAAAAGATTAACATGTCTTTAGAGTTCAGTATTTTTGAAAATATTATCTGGTAACTGAGAAGTAATATGGCCTAGTGATGGCTTTATATTTAATGTACTTTATGTGCAATTGATTTTCTTAGTAATGAGGTTTGTTATGGCTAGAGGTAAAAGCTTTGTGAAAATGATTTTTTAAGTCATGAATTAACTATAGATCTATGTTATGTTTTAGTTCTATATGAGTCCCGAAGTTATTACCTGTCGAGGCCATTCAACAAAATCAGACATCTACAGTCTTGGTTCTACAATCATCCACATGCAGACTGGGAATCCACCCTGGGTGAAGAGGTATCCTAGGTCAGCTTACCCATCATACCTGTACATTGTAAGTTTTTCCATAAGTAAATCTAAATTTTAAAAAATGTAGGTATTACATTCAAGTTAAGGGCAATTTTGAATAAGAAGGCTTAATTGGATAAATGCGAATATAAAGAAATTGCATTGTTGCAAAACAATGGATTGCAATTTTAAATTGAGAAACTGGATGAGGGGTCAAGATACCAGGTGAAGGTCACTACCAAATAATATGACAAAGAATATCAAGAAGTAGTAATTAGATTTGGTCATCTGATGGGTAGGTAAGTAGATTCAGACATGACTGAGAAATGTAAGAAGTACTCCAATTTTATGACCCATGGAAGCATCAATTTTTTTTAATTAGCTAAACCAATTTTATTGAAAAAGGATATTTATCCTTTTTTAGAAGCAAGACTGAATGAGTAAGTGTAAAACTAACTGCTGTTGTTGTGGAGAAAATATAGAGAGTCACCAGGAGATGCAGAGAGTTCTTCAAAAAGTAGGTCTTTTATTTGCAAACAAAAAACCGTGACACTGAGAAAGCAAATTCTCGAATGCCCACAAACCTAATGGTCCGTGGATTTTTATTTTTTTTAATCATGTTTCTGTTAGCTTATCAGCATGTCCAACTATATTAATCAAAGTACCTCACTCTAGCTACACAATAAACCAGTGATGTTAGTTCCCATTATCTCTTTAGTTGTACATTCTACTTACTGTTATTCTAATGTCACGGTTAGATATTTATTGTTAATTCTGCTACAGTGATCTTCAATTCCAGACTAACCTGTCATGAGAGATATTTAGCTATTCCATCTATTACAATAATCTCCTGTCTCAAGCTGACTCTACTAACTATTAATTAGATATTTTAATGTCATGTCCCAAATATTTATTGTCCCAATCCTGTCATAATAACACTTTACAGAGGAACTTGCTTTATTACTTGTGTTATCTCATCTCGCCATAGTGACCTTTCAGCTTTAACCCTACTCTGCTAATTGGTGTAAGAACATTCCACTATTTTTATCCCATCTTGCCTTCCACAGACCACAGATTGCCAGTGGTCTTCATGCTTTAACCCTTTTCATGCTTTCATGTTCATTTTCCATACTGTCAGTTAAAATTTTCCTGTAATAATACCTCATGATGAGTGAAGTTAGTCAGTTGTTTCTCTACAAGATTTTGCTTACAACATTATCATCCACTAAGTTGTAAAAAGTGCAACTATCAGCGGCATAGTGAGGCAATCTGGACATCTGAGTGAACAGGACAGCAATTGATATATCTCTTCAACCAATAATATTGAATGATTGAGAAATTAATACTGGAAAGAGAATGACTGATTGTGGATTAAAATGGGTAAATTTTGTATCAAATTAGATTTCGAAAGAGAAATAAAGGGAAAGGAAGGTTCAGGGGTTTAAAATTTTAGAAATAATTAAGAGAAAGGAGTATGTTTTACCAATCTTTTTTACCAATCTCTTCTAATGGACATTGAGTATGTGTATCCTATAGAGTAGGAACAGCCTGGAGTGTTTCCCAGTTTATTGGTTTGTTAATCCATCGAGATGGAGGAATTAAGAATGGGCTTCTTTGCTCTCGCTAGGGAGGAGAAAGTTGACCAGAATTTCAGCTCCCACTCCCCAACTTCACAGATCCTGTCATTTCAGTTAAGAATAGAATCAAACTGGACCCTTGTCTGAAGTAAAAGGGCAATTGTGTTTAATATACTGGAAAATGTTTGTATCTATGGAACAAGGTACCCTGAATGAAGAGTGGGGATGGGAGAAAGCTAGTGAGAAAAATGAGTGAGGGCTCAAAACTAAATTGTAAATATAAGCAGAGTAGTGGCTTGCTTCTTGCTTATCTTTTTGATGGTCTTATTTTTGTATTTGTAAATTTGAGTTCTGTTGTTAATTCTGTGTCTTTCCCTGAAGATCCACAAGCAAGCTCCACCATTAGAAGACATTGCAGAGGACTGCAGCCCTGCCATGAGGCAGTTTATTGAAGCCACTTTGGAGAGAAATCCAAAACAGAGGTGGTGTGCAGGACAGTTGTTAAGACATACAGCACTTAGCCCTCCACCTGAAGACCAACCACGTTGCCAGAGCCTTGACTCAGCTCTCTTTGAAATAAATCGCACCTTTAAGAGAAAAGAACTGGAGTTACCTGAACAAATTTGTGGTATGTCCTTTCAATTTGTATCTGATGGGGCAACAGAAGTTATTTTTAAACCAATAACATGGATAATTTTAACCTGCCTCTCCAGCATGGGATCAGCTGGAACTACATTTTACACCAGCCCAATATTGCTTTCCGAGTCTGATCAGGTGGAGTGTGAAACCATTATTCCACCTGATCCCATCAGTTTCTTAGTGGGTGAAGAAAGTCCAGATTCCCCCCCCCCCCAATTATTTTAATCTGTGATCATTGACTAGGATGAACTGTGGTTTAACTCTGCCCCTCTCTCTCCACATATCACCACGTTTGATTAACCTATCAGGGTTAGAATCTGGGTTCACATCAATAGATAAACAAGCTTTTAGAAAGTATCATGCATGACCTCAAAATGTCCCAAATTGCTTTATAACCAGTGACTTACTTCGCAGATATATATTTGCAATGTAGGAAACATGACAGATTTTCAGCAAACAGCAATGACAGAGTGACGAGGTAATCTGCCTTCTGTTAGTTGAGGGATAAATGTTGGTCAAGTCATTGAGGTGAACATCCCTACAGTCTCTTAAACATTGAGAGAGCAGACAGGGTGTTGCTTTAACCTCTTGCCTTCACAACAATACCCTAACAATCCAGCAGTCAGTCTGAGCTGAGTTAGCATGACACCCAGGTTTATGTGCTCACGAAAAGAGTGGCCACTGGAGTGTAAAGAGTGGACACATCGGAGTAACTTTGCGCTCAGCATGAGTTAGTGCCTTCAGGAGTGGAGGTGAATCAATTTGAGCTGGGGATTGTGTAGATGCAGGGAATGTGAGAGTTGCAAATATTTTTTTAAAATCCTGAAGCTCACAACACAAATTGGTGTTTCTCCATTCAAATCCAGTGTACAGTTACAAATTGAGCTGAAGTATTAGCTGAGATCAATAAAGATGTAAAGGATATAGAGGAAGAATGTTGCTGTAACAGTGGCTAGATTCAATCCTGAGGGATAAAATTTCCACTGTTTATGAATGATAATAAATAACATGTTTGAGGAAAAATAACAAGGTTAATGGCCTTGTTTAAATAGCAAACAAAGGGATATCATCTGAAGGCATTAACCAGTTTGTTCAAAATATCACTAAAAGACATAGTACTTCTACTGATGATCTGACCAGGATAGTTAAGCCCCTTGTTTTAGCATAGTATCTGACCTACAGTATTTTACAGCTCAATTATCTTTACCTTCTGGTTGTAGGTTGGGAATATTTTATTCTTAATGGCTTTGTTCAACTGGTAATTGTTGTCTGTAAATTTCTCCCCTCCTTTCCTAAAGTCACTGGTTACATTTAAGACCTCATTAAACTCTATGGTCCTTAGTATATCTGCCACCAGTTAAACCACACATTCAGCTTCTTTGCTTCTACCTGGTTATGGTTCAGCAGAACGGATGTATTGATGATTGCCAATAACTAACAAACAATGTGATTCCATGATGTTTTGTTGAAAGCATGCATTTGGATAGGCGTTTATTTTAATTTCCATCCCTGTGCCCCATCTGTTCAAAAATAGCGGCTACCAAATTCAACTGTCAATTTGGAGGAAAAAAAGGAACAGCTCTGAGGTACTTAAAATTAAATGGAATTTTGGGTTTTATTACAGGATGAATGTTTTACACTTATAAATGGGAATAATAAGCAAGATCATATTGGAGTACTGTGTACAGTTCTGAGTTTCATAGTGTGGAAAAGTGAAAACAATAGAAAAGGGTATATCATAAATTTATTGATATTCGGTCTGGAAAGAATAAATCAGACTTGTAAAATTAAACTGTCTTTGTTAGAACAGAAGAGATAATGGGATGATTTGATCAAGATTTTTAAATGATGCCCACACTGGATTAGTTAGTAATGAAAGCAGAAAGCATTATTTTTTAAATAACTTGAATAAGTTTGATTTGATTTATTGTAGTCACGTGTACCTAAGTACAGTGAAGTACTTTGTTTTGCAAGCAGTACAGGCAGATCATAGGGTACTTGGACAGAACAAGGTATGCAAGGTTACACCTGCACAGGAGTATGCAAAGCAAGATCAAATTAGTTGAAGGCCGAGAGGTCCATTCAGCAATCTAATAATGGCAGAGAAGAAGCTGTT
This sequence comes from Chiloscyllium plagiosum, assembly GCF_004010195.1. Taxonomy (NCBI): domain Eukaryota; kingdom Metazoa; phylum Chordata; class Chondrichthyes; order Orectolobiformes; family Hemiscylliidae; genus Chiloscyllium; species Chiloscyllium plagiosum. Next base: position 86,734,552 of record NC_057714.1, on the reverse strand, counting down.
CTTGAACCTGTTGATGCGTTCAAGCTTCTGTATCTTCAGCCTGATGGAAGAGTTTGGAAGGGATCATTACCAGGATGGGAGGTTTCTTTGATGTTGGCAGCCTTCCACGGCAATGCAAAGTCTAAATGGAGTCTATGGATGGGAGGTTGGCAACCGTGCTAGTTTGAGCTGTGTACACAACCTTCTGTAGTTTCTTGCAGTCCTTGATAGAGCAGTTGCCATACCACGCCATTATGCACCCAGATAGAATACTTTTATTGTGCATCTGGAAAAGTTGGTGAGGGCTGTTATGGACGTGCCAATTTTCCTTAGCCGCTTGAGGAAAAAGAGGCAATGTTCCTCTTAATCATCACATATGCGTGGGATGTCCAGTACAAATGGTTGGTTATCATCACTCGTAGGAACTTGACACTCTTGATTAAGTGATTATTTAAATAGGGAATACAGACTAATGGGAACATGGAAGTCACGTGGAATTAAGGATGTTGCTTGTGTAGAGGATAAAAGTTAAACCAGCCTGGTTTCAGTGTTGTTTCTGTTATGAGAGTAATTATACAAACTGGATGTCGTATTCAAGTTGTTTGATAACAAAAGACATTCGGTGATCCAAACCTAAACCATACCCAGCTCATTTTCCAGCAAAAGCACAAGTCAGAATAAAGCACTGATGCTTCACATGAACCTGTGCACTACCTTCCTTTATCCCAGATTTTGTGTACTGTTCTTTCAATTTGTTTTTTTTTTAATTCCAAGAATTTAAAAAATACTTTAAACAGTTGGGAGTCTGCATTTTTCTATTTATTGTGTACGGTAGTTTGTAAATAAAATGCAATTTTGCTACAGACTGAGTGCTAAAGGGATCTTCTCCATAGATGTTAAAATCACACAACATCAGATTATAATCCAACAGGTTTATTCGGAAGCATTAGCTTTCAGAGCACTGCTCCTTCATCAGGTGGTCAATTTACAAATTACCATGTACAATAAATAAAAAAAAGTGCTGACTCCCAACTGTTTAAAGCATTTTTAAAATTCTTGGAATCAAAGACAAATTGTAAAAGACTGTACACAGAATCTGGGATAAAGGAAGGTAGTGCACAGGTTCATGTGAAGCATCAGTGCTTTATTCTGACTTGTGTTTTTGCTGGACAATGAGCTGGGTATGATTTAGGTTTATATCACCGAATGTCTTCTGTGTCAAACAACTTGAATACAACATCCAGTTTGTATAATTACTCTCATAACATAGACGTAACATTGAAACCAGACCGTTTAACTTTTATCTTTTACACAAGCAGCATCTCTAATTCCACAACTACCTGATGAAGGAGCAGTGCTCCAAAAGCTAGTGCTTCCAAATAAACCTGTTTGACCATAACCTGGTGTTGTGAGTTTTAACTTTGTACACCCCAGTCCAACACTGGCACCTCCAAATCTCCGAAGATAAGACTGGTAAAATTAAACCGAATCTGGTAGAAATTCAACAGTAAACCTTAACTGTAATGTGATATGAGAGCTTAGTTTTAGAACAGTACAGGTATTTTTTTATATCCAAGTGATAGTGTAATATTTGTGCGCACAAAATAATCACATATACAAATTTCCCTGTTTTGCAAATAAAAACATATGCAGGCATATATTCGCTATTGAGATAATGTGACCTATCTCCCCACCAATCAGCTTGTTAAGAGTTGATGGGTTGAGTTTTGAATTTCTTGCCCTATCACAGGGCTCAACAGTGGCAGCCAGTTCACCAGAACAATGCCAGCCTCTGCGTCATAAAGCCCCAATTAAGGCATGCTCCCCAGGATCCAGTGAGAGGAAGGTTTTGTTTCTTCTTGTTGCAGATTGGGGTTCATAGGCAGAAACAAGTGTAGGAATTTGGAGCCAAGGGAACAGATTTGGCTGTCAGTAACCAATCATCCCATCAGGACCTCTGATTCCCTCTCACGGAGTCAATTGGAGCTCCCTTCCTCGTGAGGCTCAGTCACCCTGGTTCCCCGGCCTGGAAACCAGCTACCTTCTGTCTACTGGGAAGACAGGTAATCAGGAAAGTGATAAACTGAGGGCCTTAAGTGATTGTTTATTGACCACTTAAGGGGCTTAATTAGTGAGGGGTAGGGAAAATTCTGCTCATTTTGCTGCTTTTCTTTAAATAATCCTGCAAAATAAATCAACCCTTTGAGGAAATAAATTAGGCTTTGTAATGTTGGGAAAGCAGAAAAATGCAGAATTGTATGTAACAGATGGAAGCATCCAGTGCATATCATCTACATAGATAAGAGATTAGGAAAACAATCTCATCCACTGTTACATTGACAAGTGTAATCTCATCATGATCCTTGAGGGCAGAGCTGTAAAGTTATGTTACCAAACCTGTCCTGCACAGTACTGAACTCTTGGAGTCATTGTGAATGTCAACAAGCAGCCCAACACCCACAGCCTTGTCAAATAAATATTAGTCTGGGATCCTGTGGTTAGGTGAGGCACAGAAAAGGCAGATTGTTCGTGACTGGGAGATTGCAATCAACACTGCCCTATGTAATGGTGCAAATTACAGTTAAGTGGGGGGTGAGGGTGCCTGCTCCCTTATTTACTGGGATTGCTTTATGTTGATGATTGTAGAGGAAATTCCTAAACCACCTCACATTTTGCCCATTACACCCATATAAACTCAAAACAGCTGCGCTTCTCTGGCATTGGCAGGTGACTCTTAATTTTCCACTTAGCCTTTGGGCTGGGCATCTTTCTTGTTCTAGTACAGTAGCTGGCAGCCTGTTGCTACCAGATTAAAATGACCCTCCTGATTTTTGCCTCAATATTGGCATGCGATCTCCTTCACTTTTCTTCCAATAGATCACAGATCCTTTAATTTAAAGGCCAATTGGTTAGGCTCACATTAAAAGCCAGTGACCAGAAGGAGGACCTGACACTAATTGGTGCTTTCACCTCCCCCATTCATTCAGCATAAATGTCAGAAACTGCCAGAGTAGTGCTGCGTAGAGTGATTGCAAAATCTCTGAAGCTGAAATGTTGAAAGTTGAGACAGAAGTGCTGAAGCAATATATATTATTTCCTTTCCTGTAATACATGGTTTGGTTTTAGGAAGTTCTTGAGTAGGGGGAAGCTTGATTTTCTTAACTTGATTTTCTTAACTTGATTTTATGTTAATTCCAGATACTTCTGTGAGCAGCACTGAAGAATCAACTGTGGGGAAAAGGAATCGGTCTCTCTATATTGATCTAGGTGCCTTGGCTGGATACTTCAACATCATCAGGGGTCCTCCTGGGGCAGAATATGGCTGATTTGCTTTCCCTTCATCTGCCGGTTTCATAGTGTTGCAAAGATCAAGCTACCTGTTGTAGAATCAGAGGAGTCAGTCTGATGGAGGAGTCACAGAACATTTCATCATTGTGATAATGGCATTAAGAACAATTTTTAAAAAAATGTCACATTACTAATTTTTTCTTCGCTAATATCCCCAATGTATGTTTCCTTAGTTTGAAAGGTGCAGTGATGGAAGAGGACAGTGTGAGGAATATGAATAATTCTTGACTGACTCCCACAACAAAAGCACTGTCACTTCTTTTAGTCTGTTATACTTAATTTGATTGATGGATAAATGTTCCCAGTCTCCCCTTCTTTGCTTTCAGTGATTATCGCTGATTAATGTATTTCTCTAATGGAAAATTTATTCAAAATGATGAGAATAGACTTGTCAGAATACATGTGTTCCTATGGAAATGAGAACATGTAGAATAAGAATAAATGCCATGCAGATGACTAAATTGCACACAGTGTGTGCTGTGGGTTTACAGTAACCCTGTAGCTCTATACATATAATGAGCTGATAGTTCTGTACACCCTATGGGATGGCTTAGCCTCTGCTTTGTTCTGCAAAGGGTTCGTTAAGCAATAATGGAAACATAGCATGCATTAGCAGCATGTTGTGTCTCATAGTTTTTATTTTGGCTGCCAAAAAGGATTTTAAAAAATGAAGTTATTACTGAGGTAGCAACTTTAGGTAGCATAACACCTAACATGTTGTTGTTAGCCTATTTTAACATTGTTACTGATTAACATATTTTATTTTCTGTTGGAAGACTCTGAGAAAATTTGCAGCTGAGCTGAATGAATGTTAATTGTTCTGCTGGTACCTTCAATATTCAAATTGTTACCCCCCGCCCTCCCATCTGATGAAGTGCAATGTGGTTATGTTATTGGTCTGGTAATTAATGACCTGAATTAATACTCCAAAGAATATTTGATAAAGTGAGAATATAAATTAATCTAATGAGAAGTTTGGAAATAATAAAAAATGGTGACCATGAAGCTATAGGGTTGTTATAATAACCCGACTGTTTCATTAGTGTATTCTTCAGGGAGAGAAACCTGTTGTCATCCATTCAGGTGCATCTATAACTAGACCAAAGCGATTGCATCTTAACTTCCCGCTGAATTGACAAATCAAGCCCACTATCTTGCATTAAAATACCTAACAATACCCTCCAATATCATCTCAGGGAGACTAGAGATGGTCAATAAATGCTGGGTTCTCTCATAATGGCAAAATTCTGAGTGAATTGAAGAAATGCAGAAAAAAGATATTTGTCTAAATATTTCAGTACATAATTCAAGCTAGTTAGTGTAGCCTGGAGAGGTTTACTGAGTATTACTGAAACCCTGGATTTGAATCTTGCAGGCACTTATGATACAAATTTTGCTTCATGTTGAGTATGAGTGTTCTCACTCTTTATCCATGTAATGCTGTTATACATTTTAATTTTTAAAAAGTCCAAGATTACTGACAAGATTTTATTTTCTCATGAAAATGTTTAAAGTTCCTGCTGTGAAACGAATATTTTTTATCATTTTACATGTTTGATCTATATTCTTGTCAATCACTGATCTAAAATACACAAGGTACAATCAGTTCAGACCTTCTGATAGGATGCATACATACTAGATTGCTTCACCTTAAAGAGTGGCATCACCAGAAGCTTGTGATCATGTGATTTGGCTGACCGGGAGGTGGTGAACCCATAACACATTTTTCTTTAAGGAAACGTGGCAATGAAATTGCCAGAAACTGCAATCAGATTAAGTCAACAGAGCTAGTTGGGCCCCAAAGCTCAATCAAAATGTCATCAAAATTGATCAATTTTGAAGCTCCATTGGTTTGTCGGTGTTGATCATTGCAACATCCTCAGACCAAGGTAGGAGGAAAATATCAGCAACCCTGATCATAATTCCTGAAAAGTATGGTTTCCACACAGTCTTGAGGTAGATTTGGCTTTGGCCAGGAGATCAAAAGGAATTGAGGCAAGTTACAGATGTTGATGCCTCATGTTTGCATGATGTTGAAAGGAGAGTGTTTTTGTCAGTACGATAGAGTCAGGGAGGAACACCTGCTGCTTCTGACTCCACATTCAAGCAAATTTTCTGGAAGGCATTTCTGGTGGGTTGTCACACAAGCAAAATCTCGATAACAGATTTTACATACCAGTCCTTTACCTGTTGTAACTAGCACATTTAATGGGGCTTAAACCTATGTTGGATATCTACATGTGCTGGCTAAAAAATATGCAACATGAATTTGGAAGTGGGATCAATGCTTGTGTGAAGTATACAAATTAGAAAGCTAAACTTGGTATGCCTAGCCAGAGATTAGTCATTGATGAGCAAAATAGGAGCCATATCTGGAGCCATTCTTAAGTGGCTCCTGGACTGGTAAATTGAAAAATGCTTTTTTGGTTTTACAATAAGTTAAGTGGAGCCAGCAATGCTTCCCTCAACTCCTCTCAGAATTTGAGCTAAAGCTGGTTGCCTGAAGGAGAAGTGTTGCCTCAGGCAAGCTGTCAGTGGTAATGTGACATGTGCTGACATTTCACACCAATTTACAATGAAGAGGCCTGATGATCAGTTTCTATTCATCTTTTTGGTTTAAGTGCATAATTGACACAAAAATAGATCCATTCAAAATCTACACTGGATATGCTAAAGCAATCTAATCTCTTATGATCCAGTCAGAACCACCAGTATATTAACTGATTCCCAGAAATTATCATCTGCTTCTCAGTCCCTCTGTCCCTTCTGCATTAAATGCTCTCACAAATTTATGATACATATCATATTTTGTTTAGTAATTGGCAGTTCACAACGAATGCTTTGTGAGAGCTATTTTCCAGCTGTAATCAATATGAAAACATTGTGGAAACAATTTGATTGATCTTGGACCTTGTACTTGATGTACTTTTTCTTCCTTATTGTTGTCTTTTTCAACTCTTATGAAGGTTTTGACTGATTTTAAGTGTACGATTTCATGGTCATCAGATTGTTTTGCAACTTTGTACACAAAGTAATAGTTGAATAAACAATTATTTAAATTAACTATTTTGAAACAATAGTTGAGTTCTGAATATTTTTTCTTCTAGTAGTGAAATGATGTGAGCTGACAGTTGCATAGAAAGTGATAACTGACAATTCACACAGACTGAGGCTATGAATTCCATGCTCATGAAGGCTATTAATTATGAATTGGTGTAGCATTTGTCAGTGTGCACTCCATAAAGTGATTTATTCCAGGTTAGCTCTGGTATTAACAAGCTAAGTTACCACTGTTTCATAATTTCCTAATATAGTAGGCGGGTTAAACACACAGTGCAAATCGCTTTCATCCACCCTAGTGATGGGGCATCAATTTTCTACACATCAAAACAACAATATACTGAGTGGCGGCAGCATTGAGAGAGCAACAGCTAGTAAAATGGTGAGTGCAACTTGGTGACCTCATTGGGAATTAAAACTGACAGCTAAATGGGCAACAAAAGTACAGAGGTGGATGGCTTTTGCTTCATTTTCTGTTATAAGCACCAATACATGGCAGGGAGTGAGAAGCACAAATCTTGGCTGGCAGCAACCCATTATAAAACATGGGAATGGGGAAGGTATGGTACTCCTCTGTGAAGCTGCAGGTGAAGTTCACAAAAAGTAAACTTTTTGTACAAAGTTTCAGTGGTGTCCAGTGATTGGAGCTTGCATTATATGTGTTCAAAGAGGCTTTTAAAGCATTTTCCACATTTAACCAAACACTAATTTCAGGCAGAGACTAGGTATGCCTAAACAATAGACAATAGGTGCAGGAGTAGGCCATTCTGCCCTTCGAGCCAGCACCACCATTCATTATGATTGTGGTTGATCATCCTCAATCAGTATCCTGTCCCTGCCTTATCCCCATAACCCTTGATTCCACTATCCTTAAGAGCTCTACCCAACTCTTTCTTGAAAGTATTCAAAGACTTGGCCTCTATAGCCTTCTGGGGCAGAGCATTCCACACACCCACCACTCTCTGGGTGAAGAAGTTTCTCCTCAACACTGTGAGGACCAAGACAGAAGTCACAATAGTTGAAATGTGGGACCTTGTGTCTGTTCTACCCCCAAACTGAGCAAGGCACTTACTTATTTCTATGTATGTCTAAGTAACGTCTGTTGAATGGAGCCAAATGCCAAGATGTAGGATCATGCCTATCGTATCAAATTAGTTTGACAACATTGATTAGGTGAAAATCCTCTGAGCACAGTTAGCCAACTGTGTAATTCCTGCTTCTTCCCAGTGCATCACTTGTGGAAGAATTGGAAGATTGGATTTGGACTCTGCTGTTATCAATGAAAGACAGGGTATCATTAAACTATGCTTGAACCAAGCTCCCAGGCCAAGTTATGTTGTTAAATCTGCCAAGTTGAGGAATGAATATTTCTCATTCCTCATCTTCCCTATGATCTGCAACTAACCTGCAATTTGCTGACGCCAAAAGGAATTTTTATGCATTTTTGCAACTATACAGCCCTAAAACTATTTACATACGGGCATATATTTTCTAATCAACCCGTTTTAGCTTGCCTTAAGTACTGAGGCCAAAGTGAAAAAGAAAAGGTGTTATGGTATCCACAAACATGTACCTTAAAAAGGCTTCATACTAAGACGCAATGTAATGGGCTCACTAAAATATTCACTTTCTATAGTGACCCCAAGCTTCATTACTTGTATCCTACCTCCCACAAAGTGTCACTCATCAGTCAACTTTCTCCTTGATGATCAACAGTGATTCCCAGCCTAATATTGCCACAATTTTAATATTCTTTTCCACTCTACAAACCTTTCTTTCACCTCAGTTCTTCCTTTCTCTGCAATTACTTATAACTCGACAACCTTCTGAGATTTCTCTGCTGCTTTAATTCTGGCCTTTTGCACATCCCTGATTTCCATTGTGGCTATGCCTTTAGCTGCCTAGACTCTTAACTCTGGATTCCTTCTATAAACATCTCTGGCTCTATCTACCTCCCAGCAATCTTTTCATTAACCCGTTAAAACTTACTTCTAACACAAAATATTTGTTCAGCTTTGTCCTATTATCTATTCGTGGTCCAATGTTAAAACTTATCTGATAAGGTTCCTGTGAAATGTTTTAGGACATTTTATACCGTTAGAGCCTCTATATAAGCACAAATGTTCATTGTGATGGAGCAGCAAACTTGTAATCAGTGAAGGGTGAGTCTTATAGTGATAGAGTCCTACAGTATGGAAACAGACTCTTCGGTCCAAAGGTCCATGTCGAACGTAATTCCAAACTTAACTACTTCCACCTGCCTGCTCCTGGCCCATATCCCTTCTTATTCAAGTACTTATCCAAGTGTCTTTTAAACTTTGTAACTGTGCCCACATCTACCACTTCCTCAGGAAGGTCATTCCACACATGAATCACTCTCTGTGTAAACAAAAATGATCCCAGTGTATTTTTAAAATCTCTCTCCACTCCTTTAAATTAGGCCTCCTAGACTTGAAATCCCCTATCCTAGGGAAAAGATTCCAAGCATTACCCTATCAATGCCCTCCACGATTTTATAAACCTGTATAAGGTCACTTCTCAACCTCCTGTGCTCCAGTGGAAAACAAAACAGCCTATCCAGCCTTTTTTATAACTCAAACCACCCACACCTAACAACATCCTAAATATTTTCTGAACCCTCTCCAGCTTAAGGTCCTTCCTGAAACAGGGAGACCAGACATGGTCACCTTTAATAATGGAAATGAAGACCAAAATAAGTAAACAGGAAGAGAACAGTTAGAAGTATTCCACTACACTGTGCACTACCTTGCAATAGGCAGGTGTAGATACCATCTTCACTGATAGCACAGTAGCATGGGGGGTAGCAAAGGAATTTGCCAACTAGTCCTGAAATCACCCCTGAAAACATAATCATGTTTGGTGACCAACAGAAGTTGGAGACACAAATCATATTAAGAGTTACTTCTCCGATAGATATAGGACAGATGTCAGTAATAGTTTCTTTACTCAGAGAGTAGTAAGGGTATGGAATGCTTTGCCTGCAACAGTAGTAGATTCGCCAACTTTAAGTACATTTAAGTCGTCATTGGACAAGCATATGGACGTACATGGAATAGTGTAGATCAGATGGGCTTCAGATTGGTATGACAGGTCGGCGCAACATCGAGGGCCGAAGAGCCTGTACTGTGCTGTAACGTTCTATGTTCCATATTCAATCACAGAATCGCTTACCCCTCTCCCGTGCAGCTTAAAGTTCCAACAAATCATGGGCATTCCTCTCTCCCTGTCCTGAGACAGAGTCTGTAATTGGAGGAACAGGAATGGCAGGAGAGAGGAAATCCATGACTGGATGAGCTGGAGGAGTTATTCTGGCTGGTCCCGGGCCCACCTTGTAGCTATGTTTCAGGAGGACAGAGCAATCGGCTGTACAAAGAGGTGAGAACCCTTTAGGAATAAACTCAAGTATCAGCTGTCCAGGGATGTGAGGGGCCAGGGTCTGAGTATTCAACAGGAAGTAATGGCAGGGTAGGGCAACAAGCAAGGTCTGATTGTTGCGAATGGGTGAGGTCCCTGTGTCTGTATGAGATTCCTCAGATTAGGTGTTTGTTATCTGATTTCTTACGGATTAGGTGGATTGGCTACACTAAATTGCCCATTGTGTCCAGGGATGTGCGGGTTGGCCATAGGAAATGCAGGGTTACAGGGTGCGGGACAGATGATCTGGGTGGGATGCTCTTCAGATGGTTGGTGTGGACTTGATGGGCCAAATGGCCTTCTTCCACACTAAAGGGATTCCATGATCTGATGAGCTCTTGCAGACCAGCCATGGTCCACAGCCAACATTTTGAGGGGAAACGTGTCAAAGAAGGTATTGGTTCATATTCCACTCAAAGAAGCATGTTAATATTTGAATAAACCAAACAAGTCACAGAGATACAGAAGCTGCAGCCATTAAAGATCCTACGATGTACAAAGACAATAATAACGGACATAACAAGACTCATTAATTCAACTGGCTTTGCCACAGAACTGTCTTGTTCTGATCCAGGGCACAAGATATAACACAATTAGCAATTCATTTGATGCAAGAGATGCAAGTTATTGTTAATTTACTTGCGTGCAAAAACTTTAAGATCATTCAGAAATGAGGACCTTGGATACTTCTCTTTTACTCCTGCGTTGGCTTGGTTCAGCCCTTGGGAAATTACTCTGTGCGAGTGTTTTTCAAGTGTGTTGTGGGCTTCCTGTTTGAAAAAAAAATGCATCTTTTATCAGTGGTGGTGTCAAAACCATGCCTACCAGCATTTGAGAAAGAAATATTCTTTTGTACTTTTTTTTTGAAAGTCCTATCTTCTCAGTTCCTTCTAATTTTCTGTGGTAAACACTGCCGAGAAGATGCAGCGTGATATTCAGGTAAAGGTAGTTGTGGTGTCGCAGGAGTATAAAAAATATAATCAGCAGTTCATCAAGGGGAAATTCTACTTAAATCAGAGATCAGATTAATGTTCTAACTTAATTAATTTTCTTTTCATTGTTATGGGGCAATTCAGATTTAACAGAGACCACATTGGCCATTCCTTTTGTGCAGGTTGGGTTTGTGGATTAAATACTACCCCATGTTGTTCAGATTCCATTATATTTTAGACCAGAAATTGCTGTGAAATCACTTCATTATAAAAATGCATTAATGGCACCCACCATTATAGATTTTGTAAAAACCTGCAGCCTAAAATCGTTATTCCGTGAGTCACAATTCTCCACAAATTGACTAACAAACTGTTTCTTTCTGCTAAGGCTTCACTACAGCTGTTTTTCACTGTGTGATTTCCCTTTGAACTTGACATTTTGTCAATAAATATTATCCTGTCTGTTGTTGAAAACAGTTATGGAGTCATAGTGTCATACATCATAGAAACAGGCCCTTTGCCCCACCGTGTACATGCTGCCTTAGAAGAAAGAACAGTACAGCAGAGGAACAGGCCCTTCCTTTGGCCCACCAAGGCAGCACTGACACATGATGATTAGGGGGTTAGATAGGGTTGACAGTGTGAACCTTATCCCGCGTATGGAGTCGGGTATTACAAGGGGGCATAGCTTTAATTGCCCCACCGTGTACATGCTGCCTTAGAAGAAAGAACAGTATAGCAGAGGAACAGGCCCTTCCTTTGGCCCACCAAGGCAGCACTGACACATGACACTTTTCTCAACTAAAAACCCTTTGCCTGTATGATCTGTGTCCTTCTATTCGCTGCCTATTCGTGTATCTGTCAAGATGCCTCTTAAATCTGGTTATTGTATCTGCCTCCACCATCTCCTCTGGCAGCACATTCCAGGCACTTATCACCATCTGTGTAAATAACCTATGTCTCTTGTAAATGACATTGCTACTTTAGGGAAAAGACTCCGACTATGCATACCTCTAATAATTTTGTAAACTTCGATCAGGTCATCCTTTGGCCTCTAATATTCAAGTGAAAACAGACTGAGTTTTACCAATCTCTCCTCATCCCTAATACCATCCAAACCAGGCAACATCCCGGTAAACCTTTTTCTGTAAGCTCTACAAAGTCTCCACAGCCTTCTGGCAATGTGGTGGCCAGGACGGAATGTAATACCAACAAACATCAAACGACACTAACCCCATTTACCTACACTTGGTCCATAGCCCACTCTGCCCAAGCATTTAAGTGCTAGTGTAGATGCTTCTTAAATGTTGCGAGAGTACCTGCCTCCATCACCCTGTCAGGCAGCACATTCCACATTTTTTCACCCTCTAAAGAAACAAACTTTTTCTCAGTTCTCCTCTAAACTACTTTCTCCTTGCTTTAAACTTCATACTGTCTGGTTTCAGACATGTTTGTCATGAGGAAAAAATTCTCATGAATATACTCTGTCTAGGCCTCTCAATTTTGTATACTACAGTCAGATACCCTCTTGGCCTCCTTTGCTGTAAGGAAAACAAATCCAGCCTATCCAGTAATTGAGTTATTTGCCACAGAATTACTGACCCACTCTTGTAGCCATAGTATTTATAATGGTTTGACCAGTTCAGTTTATGAATAATAGTAATCCCCAGGATATTAAAATTTTGTGGTGATGAAATTGGAAGTAATGCCATTAATTATTAGTAGAAGGCCCTAAGAGCAGAACTAGGCCATTTGGCCCATCGAGTCTCCTCTGCCATTCAATCATGGCTGATTGGCTTTTCAAACCTTTCCTCCGCTTTCTCTCCGTAACTTTTGATCACCTGAGCAATCAACCCCCCTCCCCCACTCCAACCTCTCACCCTCACAACGCGCAGCCCTCCAATCCCTCTGCTTCAATCCCAACCTCACCATCAAGCCAGCAGATAAAGGGGGCGCAGTGGTAGTCTGGCGCACTGACCACTACACCGCTGAAGCCAAATGCCAACTCGAGGACACCTCTTCCTACTGCCCCCTCGACCATGACCCCACCCCCCCATCAC